>NW_028186436.1:239542-298682 GCF_003343005.1 Rhea americana
GAAGCATGGAAACACCTTTGCAACCGTGAATAAGTACACTCAGTTCTCTGTCTAGCATTGACTGCAGTCAGAAGAAGACAAGGTCAGCTGAACATCTCTAGAAACAGAGAAACACTGCTGCTTCTGCTGTTTGGGGTTAAGAGACTTTGGCAGAAGCCAGGTGATTATGCAAAAATTCCATTTAATACCTTCTGACAAACTAAAGCACCCACTACAATCCCATTAGGATATGTCAGATTGCTCTCCCTTCAAACTGGGAGAAGATCACTGTGGTGTATAACATTCAAAACTCTGTACAAGCTATGACCTCTCAACCCCACAGTAGAACAAGCTGCTATTTCTTCATTTTTCTTTCTGCATCATCATCTTTCCAGAAGGTAAACTCCACATGCTCCCCAGCTGCTTCAACATTCTCATCCAGGCCTAACCCATCTTTTCTGCTATTTGAATTTAATCCTATTTTTTTTCCACTTAAACTAATTACCATACTTATTAGACATTTAAGGTAAAATCTTTTTTTTTTTCTTCTTTTTAAGAGTTTGGTGATCTTTGCTTTAATGTTGATTTTCTTTTGTGACAATTATAATGTTTACATACATTTAAACGATCAGTACAGGAGTACTGTATACTTAATACACAGAAAACACTCCGTGCTTTGCAGAGAGCATAAATCAGATTTTCGTCTCCAGTAGCAGGATTTAGGATGCTGGTCCAAAACTAGAGGTCACAATCTATAATGGGGATGGAAAAGTAAAATAGAGTGAGTTGTAGAAGAGAAACTTAAAAATGTAAACGGCTGTGAGAGCTGCATGGAGTTTCTATCTGAGAGGTTTGAGAATGGAAGTTAGAACAATTTGATTTGCTTCAGTGTATCTAAAAGACCCTTGTAGAGGTAAAAACGCCTTTGAAGAAATGAGCCTATGTTAAAGGGATCTTGTTTCTTCAGTTATATACTGCAAATGAATGTGTTTGTCTTCCACTTTTAGCTCAATTTTCTTAATAACAGGGAGGTTAATTGGCACTAGAAGTGAGACTAAAAGAACACACAGTGCCTATAGCAAATGAGCGCTTATTATCCCAAATGCAGCTGAGTGTACAGACACTTCTTAGCTCTGTCTAATGGAACATATGTTGCATTCTAATCAGGTGATGACTAGTTGCTCTGTCTGAAGTCATTTTAAACAAAACCATTTTACTTCAGCATCCCCTTCCTGTGTGCTTGCTTTTTTTTTGTTTGCTTGTTACGCTCCTAGTTTTGAGTGTGGTGGGTTTTCTCTTGAGCACCAGATTAACGACTTTGTATGTGAAAACACCAGTTACTTCTGCAGTTCTTCAGAGTGCATAGAGTCCAGTTACCAGCTTTTCCTTCGCTGAAACGTTGCTTCATGCTTCTGCCTCTTCTTGCTCGCTACCTTTTTCCCTAGACCTGGCCTTTGTGAACTTCTTCTGTGCTAAACGTAATTCCACTCTATGTTAAGATCCTATTTTTGTGATGTTTTCACATTTTTTCTTTCTACCTTCTATCACGTTGCAATGCTTGCTTGTATTTGAGTTTGTCTAAAGAAGATTATGAGTTCATAGGCTGTGGTCACTGCGCTTTCAGAATGTGGAGGGTCTTCACAATTGTGCGTGCTGTTTAAATGATCCGTATTTTCATGCCACAGAAGATGCTATAATTATTTTGAATACGAGAATACAAATTCTTAACAGAAACAAAACCCACAATCACTACCCCAAATGTTATGATCTTTAGTTATTTGTAAGCTCTTTATATCATCTCTATTTCCTTTCATTGCTATTTTCTTATAGTACTAATGCTGTCAGACAACGCAGTTGTGCAGTACCAAGAAAACTCACGTAACAAAAGATAGTGATTGTGCTCTTCAATACTGTATTTGGGAATTCATTGAAATTTGATTGAAATGAACAAATACCTTCTTAAAATTTATATTGTTCTGGAAAAAGCTAAAATGGTAATTATTGTTCTGGGTTCAGCTTATTGATGTACAGCAATTGAAACAAATCGTTCTTGTTTTAGAAATCAATTTGGGCAAAAAAAAATGAAAAACAAGAAATCCCATTTAAACATAAAAAAAAAAAAAAACCCTTTTTGACTGTAAGAGTGATTGAACACTGGAACGGGATGCCAACAGAGGTTGTGGTGTCTCTGTCCTTGGAAATACTCACTCAAAACCTGTCTGGACAAATGTCCTGAGCTCTCATTTACTCTGCTTTGAGCAGGGAGGTTAGCCTAGATGATCCCAACGGCCCTTCAAACTTTGTCATTTGCTGATTCTGTGATTCTATTAAATGGTTTAGGCCCTGATTTTGAGAGAATACGCTTTAGTGAGGGAGGTTCTTGATAAATTTTTCTCTCTCTGATGTGTGCTCAAGACTGATAAGACCAGTACAGTGCTTTGGAGAATATTTTATGAGGTTGATGTGAAAATGTAATTGATTGAAAGCATCAAATGATGAATGTAAATCAGCGCCATCCTTGCTTTGATAGCTTCCAGTAGTACAAATACCACATTTTTCTCATTTGGTTGTATATCATTGGCCCTGGTCATCTCCATTCACTATGTATTTTTTAAAGCAAAACACGTATCTTTGTTCAATTCCTACACACTTAATTGTATTGTAGTTGGAGTTCTTTCTTGTAAGTAATTTTCTCAGTGATGGTAACAGTACATTGCATTCCAGGATATTGATGCTTACTGAACTGGATGCTGTTGGAGCATACCTCTAAAGCAGGAACGCTGATAGTTGCCTATGTTGTTTGAGATAGAAGCATGCCGGCTGGGTAGGCTAGAGCCGATTCTGCCGTGACTGCGAGAGAAAAGCCTAAGTAATATTTACTCTTTCAAGGAAAGGATTATGCCTGCTTTGCGTTGGGATTTGCAGCCTAAAACGATGCTTTGGCTGTTTCTGAAAGGAGGCATTAACAGCCTCACCACTAGTCACGTTCATCTCTGCTTGGTTTTGGTGGTTGCAGCTTTTCCTCTCCACAGCTTGTTATGCCCAAAATAGATTCCGTTAATGTTCTCTTCACCTATCTGATATGGTCACTCAGAAATTGTTTCTAGTGCAGGCTGTAGCTGCCAGCTCCCTTAAGGTAGCTTGCATCTGGCATTTTACAGCTGTACCCCATGGATTTGCATATGCTTCTAGTTTTCTGACTGCAGCTGAAAAATGCCAGTTTGACTTAGGGCTCTTGACATGATTGAATCCAGCAGCTCTCTACATTTTAGCACAGTCATGTGCCCCAGAATGTCTAAAGGAAGGTCCTTGGTGTGGAGGCTCCTTAGTTTGAAACCTGTTTATTAGCTTTTATTCAATGAAGTGCAAATCTGACTTTGAAGAAGATTTGCAATACCTTTTCCCACGCTCAGGCCTGGTATGTGGGATGATAAAAAGATTGGGGAAATTTTTTTTGAATAATAGCTAATGAGCTTTTCGAATGTATTCAATAAATCATTGTGATGATTTTTAAAGACTTTATGGATATGCAAAAAGATCAAAACATAACACCTTTTATGAATTTTAATAATAAAAATGCAGAGAGTGACACTATTCTGAAGACAGAAAGATGCAGACTACAGCAGACTTTCCATATATTTTCAACTGTCACAATTATTCCTCATTCTGAAATTACTGGGTGAAAGGAGAAGCTAAATAAGCAAACAGGAATTTGATGACAATCCAACAACAAGTACAAGATGGAATTGAATGAGAATGGAGTGGAATGAGGAAGGTCACTTTTTGCAAATGGAGACTGAAAAGTTGCAGAGGAGGGGAAGTGTAAGAAAATAAAGCAGTACAAAATGTGCTTATTTACAGAGGTGAGGTTGTCATAAATTTAATGTGCGACTAAGATAAAGCAATCAAACTTAGCATCTCCCTTTGCTTGCAACTCTAAAAAACTGAAATCATGTTACCTTTCTGAAGTATTATTTTTCTGTGCTAATTTGCTCCATTATGAAGAAACTGAATAGCAAAGGTGTCTGCTTGTTATTTAAAATATTCCTTAGATTTGCCTTGGTTTTGCTTGCTCTTGTAGACAGATCGTTGGGTGATGAAGGTGATGTATTCTATTCCTAGGCTGACCAGTGGTTTTCTGGATTACTTTGAGAGTTGTCACATCTGTGCTGCGTATTTCTCAGTGGCAGAATAAGTGTCCTAACACTACAATAGAGTGCTGAGATTGACTGATGAAATTAATATGCAAGGGTGAAGTAGTGTTGTCTGTGATTCTCTATGCAAAACATAGCAACCGTCTTTTATATGATCAATGCTAGAAACTCAGTTTTTGTTAGCACTCCTGATATAAAAAACAGACACATTGCAAGAATGTAAAAGACAGCAGGAGATCTTTTTCAGGTGCGGGGAGAGGGAAAGAACAACCCTAGATCCAAATACATTTATCTATTTTTCTACTAGGTTTAGCTCAAATTTACATAGAACCAAAGTGCATGCAAGAGTGTGTATGTATGTGGAAAATGATACTGGTAAAGAGTCTGGTGGAGGCCCATAGCAGTCAAGAGGTGCTAGAGAGGAAGGCTGTATGTAACAGCGCAAAGAAGCTTCCAACTCCTCATCTGGAAAAATCCCCCACAGGATCACAAGGAATGGTAATGCCATCTGTCTGTCTTCTGCAGAGTCAGTCTTCTCTCCTGGGAGCAGGAAAAAAAAAGAATTGGCACATTGAGGTGGGCTTTCACTTCCCTGCGGCACTGGGATTGGATGTAGATTGCTGTGTTACCTGTAGAGAACAGGCTTCTCTGTTGTGCACCCCAGTTTGCCTACTGACCTTTAGTCAGTTTTGTCTGAACTTCTGTTCTCTTTATTTTTGTCCTTTGAGTCTCTTTCTCCTTATGATACCTCCTTTCTTTCCCTGTCCCTTTCCAGCAAATATGAAGTAATTAATGGATTTCTTTATTTCCCTGTATTCTCTCATTCTAATTTGTGCCTTCTTAGTCTGTTTGAAATCATTTTCTGGAGTGCCCTCTAGAGGGTGCATTACAACCTTGCTGGATTACATGACTTAAAGAATTATGTTCTCTTGAGCAGTGTGCTGATGCTAGATGCTCCTTAGCTTCTTGTGGAAACAGGAGAGGTCCAGTATCATAGAATCATAGAATCAGTAAGGTTGGAAGGGACCTCCGGAGATCATCTAGTCCAACCTCCCTGCTCAGCGGGGTCACCTAGAACATGTTAGACAGGGTTGCATCCAGGCGGGCTTTGAAGATCTCCAGAGAAGGAGACTCCACAACCTCTTTGGGCAACCTGGTCCAGTGCTCCATCACTCTCACAGGGAAGAAATTCCCCCTCACCTTCAGGCAGAACTTCCTGTGCTTCAATTTCTGCCCCTTGCCTCTTGTCCTGTCACCATCTAGGCTCACTTTCAAATGTCTAAGGATACTACAACACTCTTTTTAATTTGGCCTCTCAGACAAGCGCAGATTTAATGGGAGGAAGGTGGCACCCTAGCTAAAGTCTGTAGTGTAGTCCTCCTTTCTCCCACTAATATTATTTGATATGGCACACGGGCTTCTGTGTCCTAGGAGAAAGTCCTGACTATGGCCTAGGAGTTATCTGAGGCTGACCAGTCCTAAGAGCTGCATCTTGACAGACGCATTTAGGAATGAAATACTGACCTAACCAAAGCAAAGAGCATGACTCCACCTGTGTTCTTAATGATTTTCTGTTCTTATTTATATCTAAAATATCAATCCTGCTGTGTAAGCACAACTGGAAAGCACTGGAGGAAACGAAAAATAACTGTCCAATACCGTTCATCATTCCATCCTATCTCTTTAGTAAAGTTAAAACAGAGAAATTTAGTTTTTAGTGCACTGACCATTTTTCTTTTCTTTCTTTTCTTTTTTTATTTAGTATCTCTTTCTGTTTCAGGACATCCCTAAATTTGTGTGCTTAGTCTTCCAGGTGGTAAGTGTAAGAAATCGAGGAAAGGCAAAACAAACCAGTTCTCTGCCCTTTATCTAGTTTATCTTTCTAATGTGGTACAAACTCTATAGTTTAACTTATCCAGAATTCTCTATAAAAATGCAGTTAGATCCCTGAAAGGAGATGACCAAAAATTGCTGATGGACGATATTTACATATTTATATGTACCCAAATATCTATGTGGGTACCTACAGACTCTTTAAAACTCAAATTCTTTAAAACCTAAGAAATGGACACCAAATCTTCTTCAGCTATTAAATGCATTGTATCAGTCTGCAGACTCTACAGCTTGAGCTACAGTTAATCCACTTTTCCAGTGGCATGAAAAGTTTGCAGTTTTACTCAAAAAAAAAATGGTTAAATTCTTGGAACATAAGACAATCATGTCATTTCCTACTCCACTTCTGTTGAACCACAAAGGCTCTCCATCTTTGGCATCCATCCCTCATTATCCCCTAGGTACCCACTGATCTAATTTTCCAAGAGGAACTAGGGGGGAAGTCCTGCCAGGCAGCTTCATGGAAATCACCCAAGAAGCTTCAACACCCAATTCCTGGATGATACGGTTGGATCCTGTAGTTACCCTGCTTGGCTCCAGCTAGTCTGCAAACACAGCTTCAAAATAAAAATCAAGACAACGCAACCTCCCTATTGTGTCTTCCCCTCCCTTCCCTTATTTAGGCAGCTAAATGTTGAAATATAAACATATGGACTCCATAAATTCTTCTGCGAATGGCCTTGTGTTTAATATTCAGCCAAACCAATGGTTATCATTAGACAAATGACAACACTAGAGCATAACACAAGTTGTATGCAAGATCGATCAGATCCTCATCTGCATAGCTCCATTTGCTCAATGACACTGGGCTGATTTACACTAGCTGACAAGTCAGTCCTCTCAGCTAACTGCTACAAAACCAACACAGAATCCACACGATCCTCTTGCGACTCTTAAAGAAGTACTATTATATCTTGCTAAACTGAATAGAATGAGGTTTTAGTAACATTTGCAAGAAGAGCAGTAAATGATAGCAAATTTCTCAAACAGAGCATAATCAAGAATGTATCCGCAGCTAAGCAAACCAGACTAAAACAACTGAAACAAAATACTGGTGGAGACAGGTTTAAATATAGACTGACTCAAGAGCATGTGAAGAGAAGTTCTGCTGCTTGGGCAAATTGTCTCAGTAATATGAAATACCATAGGGAATATGTCAGAATAGCTTGCTATAATACATAAACAAACTCCCCCTGACCTACCAAAGGTTTTAGTAATTAATAAGTAAGTCCTTATCTTTTGGATCTTTCCAAAGCTTTCTGAGAAATAATGAAATTTTGGAGTACATTATGTTAAAATAAGTATCAAAATAATGATCTTCAATTTATGTCACACCATCCAAAGACCTCAGTTCATAGCACTTTTGCTTGTGTGCCATATGTCAAAAACCATTCTTACAGAGTGCTGCAGGGTACTATAACTTAAGTGATTCATGCATGCAGCTGTTGGAACTGCTTGCTGGGTGGTGAAAAAGATTCTGGTGCCAAGTGCTGATCTAAGAAAACTCAGATCTTCAGACGTCTTGGCTCTGAGTAGTTACGGAACAACAGATGGTAGCACAAGTTAAGCAAATTGAGAAAATATTCTGAGTGGAGAAGCAAAGTTGAAAGTCCTGAAAGAACTGAATCTCTCCAGAAAAATACAGAGAACAAGTGTGGAGTTTTGAACTAGTTTCCGCCTGCAAGTGATGTAGGCCACTAACAACATCAAAACAGTCTTATTTCTGACAGTAACTGTGTCTGAAGAACTCCTGAAAGTTTTCATTTAATTTGGACAGAGGAGATTACCTAAGAAATTTAAGTTACAGAAATTTCAAATGAAGCTCAAAAACCTCAACTTTTGCACATTTAGCTGTATTTGCTCTGTAAAACACAACCACAGACGATCTCTGGCCTCGAGGAAAAGATGAAAGAACCACAGACTGCATTATTTTGCAGATTTCAAGCACTAGAAACAAAGAGACAGCATCATGAGCTTGGACCATTTCTTCAGAGTAAGGGACAGCTTTTCAGCAACTAATGGAATATTTGTTAATGTTAAGGCAGACAGAAGTACACAAGCTATGGTTGTACCCAGATCAGTAGTATCAGCACAGAAGGAAGAGAAAGTCAGGAAAAGACAGATGAAGAAGAATGTGTGGTTATAGTAATAATTCTATCCCTCAGTAAGCGAACACATGCAAATGCATGGAGTAAATAGAGTGGGAGAATTGTCACAGTGTGGAAAGTCCCTCTAACACGGTTTCAGTAACTTTTAGTTCTTGATCTCACAAGACAGTGCACTCACTCAGAAGGCTATGAACAGAAATCAGGAAGCATTTAAAAGATATTTTCAGGAGTTACAGAAGCTCATATTGAAGAGTAGTGATAGTTGAACTCACACACAAATGAATCAGTTTTCTGTAGAATTTCTTTACACTAAGCGATTGCCGAATAAGAAAGGTGTTGTATTCATGTATTCATGAACCATCTAAATACACTGGTGTCTTAAACCAGCTAGGTAAGTAATGATACATGTAACTACTCCCCAAAAATTTCTCTCATTCCCAGAGAAAGGAAGATATTAGAATAACCTTGATTTAAACTGCTCAAGAAAAAAAAAAAGGGGGGGGGGGGAACGAAGGAAATAATTGAGCAAATTGACTTTCTTCTTTTAAGAAGTTTTTGAGACGACCATGAAAATTAATGCTGTTCAACCAAAATCACAGTTCCAGGTTTCTTAGCTTGTTTTCACTTGGTTTGAAAATATTTTTAAATCTAATTTGTGGCAGTAAATAACCTTGGTATTATGGAAAGAGAAATCAGAACAATCAGATTACTCATTTAGTGAGATATTATTATTCAGTTCAAGAAAGCGTGGGAGAATCAAACTCGTAAAATGAAACTCACTGAGCCCGAGATACATAAAAGTACATTAATGTTTGTATGCAAGCTACTTGATTGAAAATGTAATTACTTCTTTAAGCTCTTGGATCTATATCTTGCAAAGTGCTACACTCTACAGCACAACCCAGCTAAACACTTAAGGATATGCTTAAGTTTCATCATATGATTAGTTCTATTGGAGTAAACATGAGGCAAGATTGGACATTCTCAAATCACATATCCATTTACCAGTTCCTTATTTCTGGCAGTGGTCAGTAGTCAACAGTAAGGAGAACAGCAGAAGAATAGAGCAGGCCAAAAGTGCTGATGATTTTTAAGAGGATAAGCTTAAAGTTTCTAAGTTTTCAAAAGTACCACAGGGAATGCATGAAGACTCAGCTTTATACCTCAAGGAAAATCATAAAATATTTCAAGTTGAAAATATCTTAAGGTTATTAGGTCCAACCCCCTACTCAAGGCAAAGCTCAGGACATTTTCTACGGGATTTGGATTAGTTCCAAGGATGGACTCTCAAGTACTCCTGCAGGTAGCCTCTTCCAGTTTTTAAACCCTCTTATAATAAAGAATATTTTCCTTATATCTAATAGGGCCTCCTCTGCATTAACTTGCACCTGTTGCCCCCCATCCTTTCACTGTAAATCTCTGAAAAGAGTCTGGTTTCTATCTCCTTTTAACACTCCTGATTAGGTGATGGAAGACCAAAATTCTATCTCCCTTCAGCCTTGCCTTCTCCAAGCTCATCAAACACAGTTCCCTCAGCCTCTCCTTTTACATCCCTTTCCCCAGATTCACATCAATGCTTTTTTGTCCCGGGGAGCCCCAAACTGGATACAGTCCTTCAGACACAGTATCATGAGTGAAAGATAGAAACAATCACTTCCCTGGATCTCCTGCTTATGCTCTTGCAAAAGCCCAGTGTGGCTAATCTTTGTTATAGCAAAGATGGCTGATATGGCTGAGTCGCATGCACCTTGTCCAGTGGAATGACCAGGCCCTTTCCTGCAAAGCTTTCTAATCAGCCTGCGCTCTCCAAGGAAGTTACTCTGTCCCAGATGCAGGAATTCACATTACCTTTACCAAAGTTCAGGAGGCTCCTGCCAGGCCATTTCTCAAGCTTGTTGAGGTTTCAGTTGCCACTCTTCAAGTATCAACCACTGCCTCCAATCTGCCATCATCACAAAACTTGCTAAGGTCCCTTCTGTCCCATCATCTCAACTATTAGTGAACACATTAGAATCAGTTCCAGTAACAATCCCCAAGGAAGGTCAGTAACCAGCTGCCAGTTGGATTTTCACTGCCAATCAAAGCTCTTTGAATCTGGCAGTCCAGTGAATTTTCTACCTACCTTGTAGTTTATCTGTCCAAACTACACCTCACCAATATAGGTTCTACAAGAATACTTGGGGGGTTGAGGGGGGAGAACGAGTTGAAAGCCTTGCTGAATCAAGGTAAATGATTATATTATATCTGCTGCTCACCTCATCACAGAAGGCCATCAGGTTGGTCAGGCATGATTGGCTCTTGATAAATCCACACTGGCTGTTCCCAAACACACCGTTGCACTGCACATAGCTTTTGTGAAGATTTGCTCTATAACCTTCCTGCAGACTGCAGTTAAGCTGACCAATTTGTAATTGCTCAGGCTGTTGTCTTTGAAGACCTTTACCAAATCATCAGGAACTTTTCCCCCAGTTGCCACAACTTTTCAAAGATGATAGCAGCCTAGTAGTGATATTAACCTGCTTCCTTAGCACCTCAGGTACTTTTGAAAATCCTCCCCTTGAATTCTAATATGGGTATAACTCCTATCACATAAAAGTTGCTTCTCAAAGATGTGAAATATGCTAATTTAATGCAACAAGTTGTGGAGAGCAATTACAATACATTTTCTAAAAGGAAAGAGCAATGTAACCTATGTATTGCATGGCATATAAATATGGTCATTTATGTTACTGATATCTTAGGTCAAATTAATGTTTCTTTAAAATTTACTTTAACATTACACATGATTTACATCTTACTCTTTTCTTTGCAGGCAGTAAAAAGGTCCATTTTGAATTTCAGGCTATGTTTTATAAAGACTACAAAGTTTTTTGGATAAATAATTCTACTGATACACTTTTTAAGTACAAAAACATTGGTTTTGGCCCTACACACTAAGTTTCCTTTTCTCCTTTTTTAAACAAACTGAAAATATCAGCTCAATTACAATAGTATCAGTCAGGCCATATGACTAAAAAATAATATAAGAACATATGTGAAAATCTATGCAAAACTAACATAGTGATGCCACCTTGTGGATATAACATGGAACTAAATGTAGGTATTTGCAATTATGTACATGGATTCCTTCTAAAAACTTGAAGACGTAAAATACAACCATTCATCCTAATTCTCCAATCAGATTAAAATAGACTGCTATACAGGGAACCTCTGGCATTTTTCGCTACTCCAAAATAAATTTAAAAGCATGTACACAGAGAACAGATCAGGATATGCCTGACATCTACATTGATCTTTGTATTGTTGTGCAGGTTTGTCAAGTGGACATCTGGCCCACTACCTGCATCTCTATTTGTCAAAAAAAATAAGAAATAGGAAAATACTAATTGCTTACAAAAATAAAAAAACAGCAGAACCAGTGTGAATGGAGCTTCTAATTTTAACTATTACATTTGAACAAAACTATGTAAGACAATAGAGTTAAATGTATAAATCCTAAATTTTAAAGCAAATCTTGAAATCACAAAATCTTTAAAGTATATTACTTATCTCTTACAGAGATCACTGGGTTTAATGGAAATCACAACCATGAGAACTAAAAACCTGTGTTTAAGAATGTTAGCTATAAATATTTGATCTCAGGAGCTGAGGCTCTTAGGAAAAAAAACATAATGATGTCTTCTAGTACAATAATTTAAATTACAATGGTAGCAGTTCAAATTATAAATTAATCATAAGTACTACAACATCTGAGCATCTTTGGAAATAAAATATTTATGCAAAATGAAAAGTGATAGAAAAGTTATGTATGTAACTAAGTGCTAGTCATTAAATTATTATATTAGATTAATTTTCTTCCAGTTATCATCCACAAGCAACGCTGATCTTATAATTATATAGCTTCTATTTATTTTCTAAAGAAACACTAATATTTTCTGAAGTCTCTTGGCTACTTTTAATATGATAACCACTTTCCTTTAGTATAAAAAATAACACAGTGTTAAAAGCTTTGCTACCTTCCTCTGTAAATGTCAGTAATTAAAAACCCTCAAGACACTGAAAAAGCATAAGGAAACCAAACATCAGGAAACACTTCCCCCTCTCCCTCCAGTCTTATCTGTTCTCACACACAAAAAAAGAAGCCTACAGGAGAAAGGATGATCTCTTGGAAGAGTCTCCCACCAACCCACTCATTTTGTATGTCTCACAGGACATATTTCACATCTACAAACAAGTAATACCCAAAGCTGTGCCAAAAGGTTATACTGTCTTTGCACTGCTGTAGCAGTTTTGTTCTACCTATTGGTTGAGTGGTATTGGAAGACTTGAGAGGGTCCCCCCCCCCCATTTTTACAATAGGTTGGGATCTAAACATAGTCTGACAATCTATAGAAAACCACGGTAAAGAACAGAGGACAGGCTTGATGTACACAAAATAATCTATAGAGACATACTGCCATTCTCTGTATTATCTGCAGTTCCCTAAACACTGAAGACCTCATGCCTAGGTACTCCACACTACAGGAATTTTGCTGAATGCAAATTTTGCTCAATGCTGAAAAAGCAACAACATCTATCTTGATGAAGCAATATTATAACCAAACATAATTTACAGTGGAGCAACATACATACAATAAGCTTGTACATATACAGTCTAGGTGGGAGTTTGGTATCAATTAAGTTTTGCTGGGATTCAATTTTTATCCTCAGTTTGATCTTGTCAAAACAAAAAATAGTCATGCTACTACTAGCACAGTTTTGTGTGGTGAGAGAAGTATGTATTATTTGCATAGTGCTAGCATTTACTATTGTCTTACCAATTCACTTACAGGCTAGTTGCTAGGTTTCAAAAGACCCAGAGCTGAGAATTTGAGGATAAAGATACTGTTTCCATTTCTACTTTCAAGTTGCATACTGTTGGAAGAGAATCAGAGCATCTAAAACTTTTCTAGATTTCTGCCATTTTTTTAATATCTCATGGCACAGACCAAGCAGTCTTATCCACATTGATTAAAAAAAAAAGGGGGGGGGGAATCATCCTTCACTTTCACCTAAATAACTTCATTTTTATGTCCTGATCTGAAATAACTAGATGCTGCTAGATTTTATCATCTGCCCAGAAAGAAAAGAAAGTCATAAATTAGTTTCAGTCTCCTACATATTTTGACCCTGACTCCCAGCCAAAGGAGGGGAAGCAGCTTCTCAGAGTTAGGTGTTGGCTGTATTTAATAAGAGAGGTGCTAATCACACAAGGGCACTGGTCAGAACTGCAAGTCCTGATACAAGATTTTTTTTTTTTTTTTAAAGAGTGTCTGGACCAGCTGTACAAATCATCCTTTTTCTTGGAAAGTAGGTAGTCTGTTGATCTTCTATGACTAATACAGAATTGCTTCCTGTTTGCTGAGGACTAGCTTTATTTGCACACCCACCGAATTTGACCCACCCATCATGATTACAACACTGCTATGAGTGATGTATGTCACAGATACATGCTGTTAAAGAAAATTTCTCACATTTAGTGAGAACTTCAGTGAAGTTCTTCATAATACTTGGTGGTTTTGTTCTAATGCAGATTGTAGATACGAGAGATTAGTGAAGCAATTTACCACCTTAGATAGCTCTTAAGAGAGAAATCTGGAATCTCTGAAGCTGTGCATTTCTAATACACACTGATATATTAGGCTTTGAGGAACTTGTTTTATCTTGATCAGATCAGCTTGCTTTCTTTGTAAAGAAAAACTGTGCTCTTTAAGATTTACTTCACCAGCAATTTCACTAGGCCTGAGAAGATGTTTGCTATCCATCTGCCAAATCATTACTACAGAATATCTTCATCCATCAATATGCTAGCTCCTCAGAGCTTCCCTCTGAAGTCCATCCAAACTTTGGTTTTCTGACACCCTGCACTAAAGGAGAAGAATACATATTAATTAACAATAGAACAAAGCACAACAAATAATTCCTACTTATTTATTAGGACAACTTCTCTAGCTCCAATATGCAGTCCTAAGAATACACAGTGTACAGCTCTATGACCAGTCACAATGGACAGGGCCTTTTGACTAGGAGACAACAAAACAAAGAGCTTTGGACCTCTCACTTAGGGAGTCCTCCCTTTTACAGGCTTTTCAGTAGACAGTTTTAAAAGGTTCAAAAACAGTCCCATTTCCTACCTGCCACTGTTCATCTAAGAACAACAAAACTAGATCAGGAACTTTCCTCAATAATGGGACTGAAACATAAACACATGAAAAAAAAAATGTTTTCAGATCTTCTGAATCCAGAGGAACAAAAAAATTGTAAATGTTAAAAAAACAAAAACACACTTATTTATGATGCACCATCCCAACGCAGAAGTTTTCTGCACTATTCTGTGATTTTCCTGCTCTACCCACCATAGTCTCTAACCATTTCCCTCCTGATTCCCCCTCATTTTTTTCTTCTAACTCTTTATTCTGCAAAAGGTGTCTGCCCTAATGAGCAAACCTATTTCAAAGGGGCTGTCAAGAGGGTAACAAATACAAAATTTAAGCCAAGAAATTCGTATCACTGTTACGGAGCACAACTTTCTATGAAATACAGTATTGTCCAAATGAGCCAAAAACATATCTACCAACTACTTTGAAACACAAATTATGTGTAAACAACCTGCCTCATCTCTCCAGGAGCCTGGAAGGAAAACAGTACTTTCAGTTTTGCACCCTCAGGGGAGAATGAGGAAGAGCAGATACATATTTAAAGATTTCAGTTTGCAAAATAAAACCAACTGAAAGACATTTGGCTTCACTGCTCAGAGCTTCCAATGAAACAGAAACAAACTTTAAAATTTGTTCCTAAAAGTAACATTTAAACACAGCCACCTAGGGATGTTTGCTATTCAAAAAGCTCAGGTTTGTTTTAAGCTGCTTAGCATAGATACAATGTTCTTACCTGCCCTACAAAAGCTTCTAACTGGGTTGTACCATCATCCTGTCTTAATCTATTGTAGTTTTGAAAAAATAGCCAATACTTTGAAATTACTGCGCACACTCAATTTTTACTGCTAGCTCACCTGATTTACCTATTCAAAATTTCTCATGTAGACTTTTTGTTTGCTTGCTTTGGGGGTGAGGCTAAGATACATTTTACAACTGCTCAAAACCCAAGTCTGTCAGCTACTGCAGTAAGTAATATCCCCTTCTAACTAGCTACAGAGTATGCAAAACAGGTGAAACAAAACCAGAGCATGTCAGATAGACTATGACCACATACAAATGGTTGACTCAGTAGTAAAGCAACCCACCTAGGATACCCCAAAGGGCGCACACACTTTTACAGCACCTCTAGTTTGTTATGCAACCAGGCCTGAAACTGCGTTACCCAGGACTTAACTGTGCCTGAAACATCCAAAGCCAAGCACTCTGCAAGTGTTGTTATTCAGCAATTGGTATCACCCCACCCTTTATTAAAGCGTTACCATTCTGTTCAGTCAGTTGCAATATCTGTTCTGAAATTCTGAGAATAGGCAGTATGCTTGCAGTAGCTTGTTAAATAGAAAGGATTAAGATGCATTCCTATAACTGAGGAATAAGTCTCTCAACTGAGCTAGCATTACAAGAGCCATTCCTCTAAAGAGGTAATTTCTGCAAATTTAGTAAGTGAAGGGTAAAAATAAATTATTTTATACAAAATATAATAGTTTTAGTTGAGAAGACCAAGAAGTATGACCAGCAAAGTTTGCTTCGGGAATTCAGAGCAAATGATTTAGGAAATGGAGCTTTAGCTATTACTGTCATTAGCACCTTACCCTCCCCCTCCCATCCCATCTTTTTACTACAGTTTAAAGTCAGCTATTTGAGTCATTTTCTTCAGGTAAAAAGCACTAAAAAAACCAAAACCAAACCCAACAGCAAAATACCCACCCACCCACATTAAAATAGCAAACGAAAACTACCTTGAGGGGCTTTCCAGTAGCACATAAATGATAGTCCCACTTCTATTCACATAGCACAAAAAATGGGAAGCAAATTGGTCCCTGCAATAAGATCTGGAGAAATATCGAGGACTGAGCTGGCTTGTGGAGATGTATTTTTGATCAAAAGCGCTAAGCATTTTTCAGACTACTTCATGAGCTATTTTTGCAAGTGTACGCAGGAAAATACGAAGTTACACATATATGCTGCTTTTTAATAAAGAGACCTTGCAAGGAAGGTTCAGCAAAATTCATCTTTAACAAGTAACTGTTGAATAAAGTTTTTTTGCTCAAAGGCTGATGCATCAGTGTTCTTTCTACATCAAAGTTATGGAAAGAACATTCAAAACATTCAAGTTGTCAGTAAACAGAAGATGTATGTGAAAGTTTATAAAAATTAAAGTAGAATTCAGCAAATTCTCTTTTAAAAAAAAATAACAAAAAACTTTAGGCTTGGTCAACTGTCCCAATTAGGTCATGAACAAAAGGCTGCATGTCCAGAAAATACCTACACTTACATGAAAGTGCAACAGGATCTCCTTGTTTCTATTCTAACCCCCCAAAAAGAATGTCTTCACATGAGCAACAAGTGGAGAGGCACTGAAGAAATGTTTTTGGCTGATAATTCTTCTGTTATAGAATTCAGAACAAGAGGGACCACCCTTCAAATAGACATATCACATACCAGAAAATTGAATCAAAATAATCTACAAATCCTCAAAATATAAAAGTTTATTTAGCTACAATATTAAAAAGTACATATAAAGATATAAAACTCAGAAATTCCATAATTAATTCACATGCTAAAAGTATTGACCAGCCACAAAGAGGAGACTTCATGAAATTTATGGACATCTTAGCCATGAGGATTATTTCATCAAGTTTCAGACTTGAAATATTGAACAACCATTGCAGATAACTTGTTCACCAACATCACTATAACTAGGGAAAAAACAAAAACAAAAAGAGGTCAATGTCTAGTGCTTCTGGATCATGAAAAGAATGTCCTCTTTTTCTACTATCAACTGTAACCATGGGACTCCCACATAACACTGACAATATTCCTTTATATTACAGAGCTATAAACAATGATGGCAAAAAAATCTCCAGAATTACTTCATAAGAGTATATTCATTCATCATCAACCACCATATTATATTGCTGGTAGGAAAGCAGGAGGATTTTTTTTTCTTCCTGTAATATTTAAATGAGAAACTGAACTAGATGTATGGATTGATTAGATTATTTCACAGACATTTTATTTTCCATGTTTCAGACAGCTTTACTACACCTAATCCGATATGAGAAGTATCTAAATCCGTTAGGTGGATGAGCTAGATATCTGTTGGATCTTCATACACTAAAGCCAACTTTAAGGGCACACACAGTTTTTAAAAAAAGCTTGAAAAGTTTGTTAGGCACTTACTCAATAACGGAGCACAAAGAACAAGTAACTGCGTTACAGGAGCTGCAGAGCCTGCTGCAGTTCTGGCATACAAACTGGTCGCACTGCGTACATGCTTCCTTGACATCAGCCGTTCTTACGCACGAGGAACAGGCTTTGGAAACTCCCACTGGTAGAACTGCTTGGAAGAGATGCAATTAAAAGTAGAAGCTAAAAGCTCTATGAGACCCCTAAGAGCATGCCACCTCTCCTCAATGCTACTGTGGGCAGCATTTTGAAGAATACAATTGCAGACTTACAGCTTTGTTTTTTCCTCTCCAATAAAGGGAGTGGTATCACATAGATCACATACACACCATGGCAGCAATAGTTTCTAAACATTTAAAAACCTCTTAAAAAAAAAAATCACCCTACAGAGGAAACCACGTCCCCTCTCCCTGGGCCTGCAGGCCTTGCTTACCCAACGGCACAGGGCAGCACACACCTCCTGCGCACGGAGGGGCCACTCACCCTTTTCCATGGCCGCTGAGCGCCTCAGCAGTTTCCCGTCGTGGCCGATGAGCAGCTGCCCGCTCCAGCGGCGCCCCGAGGGGGTGTCCTGGGCCTCCCCGCCCGGCTCCGGCGAGCGGCTGACAGCGCAGGTGCCCGGGCCGCCGGCGGGCCAGGCGCCCTCCATGTACGCCTGGGCGCCCCTGAAGAGCAGCCGCCTGGTCCTCTCTGCCGGCGGGAGAGGAGAGGCAGGTTACAAAGAGCCGCCGGGACGCGGGGCCGTGGGAGGCGGCGCGCGGGGCGGCGGTTGGAGCGGCCGTTAGGGACGGTTGGGGCAGCTCTGAGGGCACAGGCCGGGCCCAGCGGGCCGCGGCGCTTCCCGCCCGCCCCGCTCCCTCCGCCCCCTCACCGAAGACCTCCCGCCGGTACTCCTCGCCCCGCACCCCGCGGCTCAGCTCGCGCAGCCCCACGCGGGTCTTCAGCTGGAGCGGGGCCGCGTCCCCGAAGGGGCAGGAGCGCTTCGGCATCGCGGGCCCGGGAGGGAGGGAGGGAGGGAGGAACGGCCGCGCCGCCGCCGCCGCCGTCCCCGCCCCCCCCGCCGGGGAGCGCGACGCGAGACCCACGCAACGGCAACAGCGCCGACCAACCATGGCCGCCGACACCCGCCTTTCCCCGTGCGTCACGGAGCTCCTGGCCAATGGCGAGGCGGGGGCGGGGCGGGGCAGGGGGAGCGGGAAGAGGAAGCGCGAGAGGCGGGGCGGGGCCGCGCTGAGGGGAGGGCGGCGCGCAATGGCGGCGGCGGGCGGGAGCGGGAGCCGGGGCGAGCGGGGCCGTTTCGGCGGGCGAACGGGGAGCCGCGCAGCTGCCCTGAGGCACGCGAGGGGGCCGTGCAGGAGAGCGAGCGGGGAGGGCTGACACCGGCTTTGTCACCAGGAGGAAAGCCAGTGGGAGCACGGCCTGAGTTTCCCAACCTTGTATTTTTGCAAGACTTTTTGCAGGGAGCTGTGCTCGCTTCTTGTGCAGCAAAACTTTATTCTTACCGCGTTTTCATAACAAATCTCTTGATACATGAGGGTTTTTTTTTTTCTTTCTTTTTTTCACCCCCTCAAAGCACTTGCTTTCATAAGCTAGTAGCTTTGATACATGTTACTGTACTGGGCATTGCTGAATGCATGACACAAAGTATTGTATTAATTAAAAAAGTGTTAAAACATCAAAGACGTTTTATTCAAGCATCTAATTTTTTGTTGCGAAGAACATTGCAAGTTAAAACATGATTTTGAAATTCAGGCTTTTCAATAAACTCTCACAAAACTCATTAGCATTTTGTACTCATTTTCCTCTGTAAAAGTCCTGAATATTTTTTTCAGTTTCAGGTAATTCTTTCTAAATTTTGACCAGAGCAGGTTAAGTTTTAATCTATCTAAATGCCGTAGAACCAATGAAAACGTGCACAAATGTAAGAGTTTATTTTTTTAAAACAAACGTAGCATCTCGTATAAGCCAGGGACTCTTGTTAGTGTCTGGCAATAACAAAAGTAGATTTGCTGGGAGCAGTTCACTAACATTTCAGAGACTGATACTCAGTTTTGGTTAATTCACTGAATTCCTTGAGATTTTCTGTTTTCATTGTGTAACCTGGAAAAACTACAATTAATTCTCTATAGATAAGCTGTATAGCAGTCCACATACCTTTTTATAAATATCACATTCAATTCCAAGTAGCAGTCAGTCCGTGTATATTTTGAAAATATCTTGTTTTCCTTAATGCAAACAAGACCTTTAAAACTGATGTTGATGATCTTGGCAGAGGTGCTATAATTTGTCTGGTTTTGTACTATTCCAAGACATAATCAGTTAAAACAGTTTCATTTTTTTTCCAAAGAGGTTTCTGAATTCAGGCTTTTCCCTCTTATGTTCTGGACAGAACCATGAATAAGTATGAGAGTGATTTTTCCATCTATGAGCACTGAAATGATGTTTCATTCCATTAATTGCTGAATCACTGGTGCTACTAGGATACAGGTACAATCACAATGATTTCATATACTTTAATGTTACTCCCCCCCCCCCCCTTTAGGGCTTTTTGATCAGACTAGCTCTTGTGGTCTGTGGAGTGGAAGCTATGGTTGTAATGCACAGTAATTTATAAAAATATCTTCCGTACTGCAAGGTCTGACACTTGCAAACATTCCTTAACTGTGAAGAACTCTGGCTTTTTCTGCATGTACTTGCAAATGCATTCTTAAAGAAAGATGTTCAGGGGAAAATATTCCACTGCACATTGAAAACTCATGGTCTTCTCATTATTTCTGGTTAAGGAAATGTCTTTGCAAATTATCATTAAATATACACTCTGGTGTCTCTGAAGCTCTCTGGGGAGCATGAATCAAAATGTAATTCCAGTCAGATTGTTGCTCCCTTTCAGAATATAGAGCTCTAGATCACGTTTCATTAAGATGGCGTAAGATAAGTATGGATGAAGCTCAACTGTTGGATGAGATGCAAAGAAAAATGTTAAAAGCGCTGCTCTGCTTGTGATGAAGAATGCTCTGCAACTCTGATTTTAGAATATGAAATAGTTTTGAAAGGGAGCAGCATGTGCTGTAGCAGTGCTGCTGGAGCTTTCACTGAAGGGTAAATTTAAGGGCATTTTCCCCGAGGGCTGACACATGACTTTGTCAAGATGTTCTACTATGATTACATTTGCAACATGCCACCACAAATCCACTGTGGGTCAAATGCAGAAATCTTCTGTTACAGCAATCTGAGTCAGCCTCAGGTGGTGACACCTCTTCTTTAATTGCTTTGCAAGCCTCAACCTTAACAACATCTGTTACTGATCAGATACTTTCTATCTGGAATCTAAAAAGCAGAATAATTCTGTTTTGTCACCATCAGCATAGCTTATCATCCTATAAGGAGGGAATTGGTTGATCTGCCAGTCAGGATGATTCCCAAGTATTTCATTAATTTCATAGCAGTAAGCTTTGAGGAAAATTCACTGGTAATTTGGAAGCAGAAGAAAGGCTGAGATCTGATCTGGCAAAGCTTGCTGGCATTGAGCATTTGTGAAAATTAATGCTGACAATTTCAAAGTTAATTAATGAGTTTGTGTATTATGTTATGCACCTTCTGAATATGCAAAATCCCTAAGCAAATCCCAAACCACTAATAGTAATTGTAAAATATAATTCTGGTTTATCCTTGAAAATATGTTTATGAAAGAAAACAGGGCATGAAAATGACACAATCTCCTTTTTTTTTACTATTTTACTTTTGGTGTGCCTGTTTGTGCGTATTACAGACAAACTGCCTGCTCAATGGCTTTCTAACTTACAGAACCAAGAAAATTGCATTACAGTTTTGTTTAGCATTTTATATTTCCAGTAAGCAAATTTCAAAAGCTAAATGGGCTGGACCATAGTTATTTACAGTCCGTCTCTCCTAACATTTTATTTCTGCCAGAAGGAGGTGCTTCAAGAAATGGCACATACAGAGGGAATCTGGTCCTAGTTTACCTTTGTGATAACCACTGCTCTATCCCTCTACCCCTAACCTTGTTGCTTCTAGCAGTTTAGAAATCTTTGGAGCCAGCTGTTCCACCTGGATCATAGTGTCGGTAGGCTGATCCTTTAAAAGTTTGTCCAATCCCCTTGACACCAGAAAGTCATTTAGTTTCTTATTTTTGTGTAGTAAGGTCTAAAACTTAGCAATCTCTTATTTAAGAAAATGTTGCTTCCGGTTTGTTTTTGGTATGCTACCTGTTAATTTCATTGGGTGTCTCCTATATCTGGTTTTATGAAGAATAATGAATAATCATTCCATATTAGTTCTCTTCATAACATTCATGACTATAAAGACATCTGCCGTATTTTACTCATTTGTTTTTTATTCAAGCTGAAACCTTTTGACACATTGAAGCACACCTTAGCAGTGTTCCCCAGCCCACATCACCCGTGCCATGTCCTGGTGCACAGCATGAAAAGATTTGAAGATGCACCATTTCTCTGGAAAGAGACTGAAGTATGTGGCAAGGGAGGGAGCCCTGGTATGCTCCAAGAGGACCTCTGCATTGGACAACGGGGGACTAGGTGGTTAAGTATAAGCAGCATACCTAACTTGTCACCTGCGTACAGCCACTGATGTCCTTTTCTGTGCTTTTTGTATCCTACAACACCCTTCCTGAAGTTTGGTGGCCAGTATTGCAGCTGTGGGCACGCAAAGAACTTGGATAGCATAGATCTAAAGATGAATTCTTGGTTCCTTCCCTAACAATTACTAACATCTGATTTGTCATTTTTATTACTACTGAGTACTGAACTGATGTTTTCAGGAAATTATTCATAACTGACTCTCAAGATGACTCTCTTGAGTGATAATCACTATTTTAGAGCCCATCACTGTACATATACAATTGCTGTATTTCTGCCATATGTGTTACTGCACACTGCATACTGACTTTGCCATTTTATTGTCCATTTAGTATAGTGAGAACGTGGAAAACACACAGCTGCAGCTCTTCGCAATTGGCTTTTAGATTTGACTTCTAACAATAATTCAGCAAACACTAATACTTCACTGCTCACCCTCTTTCTCAGAGTATTTATAAATTCATCAATTTGCACAGATGTCTTGCCAGAACCTTCCTGCACTGTGAAAACTGACCATTTATTCCTACCATTTTTTCCTGTCTTTTAATGAGATAATAATATGGGAAGTTCTTTGCTCTTGTTTTGTGGCAGATGGTTTTTAAAAGAGCTTTTTGTGAAAGACTATGTCAAGAATGGGTACAAACTCTTTTCAGTTGTATGCATTGGTCTGTGCCAAAGGACAGGAAAAAATAGTAGGAATAAATGGTCAGACTAAACTGACAATACATACGTTCTTAAAAGAAAAAGAGCTTACCTTGTTTGGAGAAGAATAAATTGAGGAAAATTCTGCCATCTGTTTTAAGCAGGGTGTCAGACAAGATATCCAAAATGGCTGTTTTGGTTTTGTGAACCTAAACATTCATCAGGCTTCATGTCTATGCCCCATTTTGCAAGCAACCTTTACCTTCTAGCATAGCAAAGTATTCCACTTTAGGAATAAGTGAAAATTCAGAAGATTTTACTAGCTTTTAAATTGTTCCAAATGCCTAAATATTAGATTCTTTTACGCACTGAGGGGGGAGCTTAAAAACATTTTAATTTTTCTCTCCAGTTTCCTTCGTACCCAAGGCCTTCCCCTCTTATGTACTTGTGATAAAAAATTCACATTTATTCTAGTCTTTCATTATTAGGCCATTTAGAAATAAAATGAAACACTATACTTAGAGGTGGAACCCTAAAGAACAGTAGAACAGCTGCAGAACAGTAGTAGAACATCTTAAAGCTGTTCCCTTCCTTCTGTGCCCTTTTATTTTCCTACCATATTATAGCATGTCAGCCTTAACAGTCAACACGTTCCCAGTTTGTATCAAAGGGCTACACGATTCAGCCAGTATCTGTTAGCAAGTGCCAGAATATACTTGCATGTCATTTTACTATGACCAGCTGGCAAAATAGTTCATGTTCTAATCCTGATGAATTAGTTCACATATCAAAAAAGGTTTGATAAGCCAACGATGTGCAGAATTAAGGACTGGCTCTTGAAGCACGCTGTTACTAAGCTGAAATTCTGCCATCCTGGCATAGTAGCCCTTAAGAGCTGTTAAATTAGCACGGCATGGATGAATTTCATAGCATATTACTATTCTATCAGCTATGAGATACAACATAGATGTGTAGTTCAGTGCGGTTTGGTAGATCAAAATACTTGAAGGTCCTACTTATGCTAGAGGGCACTCTCAAGACTAAATTATTACTGCTGTTAGAAAGATGGTATTGTTCTACTGACATAAAATATAAAATATTTACAGGATGTTTCTTTCCACAGCTGAGATTTTTTTCCCTACCATTTTCAGTTGTGTACCTTCATTTCTTCTGCAGATAGTTTCTTCTTATTTTGCCTATTTCCAGATTATTTTCTATCAAGAAAAAAGGAAAGCAACAAATCTCTGCAGCTGGTGATGAAACTGTGAACGCAAGCATATACTCACCAAGCAAACACTTAATGGATGCTGAATTAGCAATTCGTTTCTTCAGTTATTCCCTCTAAGAGTCTGGTTTTGCATGTCCCTGGGTTGTGTATGGATTTGGGAGTTTCATGTATCCAGGTTGAACGAGTGTCTGGGTATGAGAGCAGTGCCATGCCCACATCTGCCAGCTGAGCTCTGGCAATGATAACTACCGTTATGGACTTCATGTGATGCAGGATGCTTTGGTTTCTTCCTCTGCATGTCCTAAGAATTCATTAAATCTGTGTCTAAAAAATGCTATTCCATTATTCCATACAGATTTACCTGCAAGAGGCTAGAGGTACGTATGTCCTTTCACTAGTCCTCCACAGCACTACACACTTTTTCACGTGGCATGGGAAGGGCTGGACAAACTTCCTGCCTCCGCACTGAAGCTGCATCCAGGTCTTCTTATCATTTTTGTTGTGGAAAAAATCCTTGCTTCAGTACAGCTTTGTATGCTGTATCTTGCATGCTTCTCCTTCATTCGTTCCCTGTGGTAGCCATTTAGCTGGAATAACTCAAGGTACATCCATTCATTTCCAAAGGAACTATGTAAGCATACACTGGCAAAGAATCTGGCTCTCTGCACTCACCACATATAACAAATGATTTCACAGGAGCAGGAGCAAAGTGTTTATTTTAAATATGTGTGACTGTGTTGTCAATCCTGGAAAGAGAAGATCTCGGTCCAAAAAACAGAAACTGCACAGAGTCAAAGGGAGTCAGTCTCTGAATATTGCCAGAATAACATGTCACAGCTATCGTTACAGTAACCATCGCTAGGGCTAATGTGGAAATTCTCTTAACATAGCCTTTTAGGTTGAAATCTGTTTACATTGTGAAGTCTTCACAGCACAAATTCTATCTGGTTGCTCTTTGCTGAGTAGTTTACATGAGTGGTGTGATATAAGCTAGCTATAAAAGTAATGTTCAGTCTTAGGTCTACCATTCAGGATGCTAATTAATAGAATGAGATCTGTGCTGCTGGCATGTTTCCCCAGAATAGAAATCATCAATACATTTTGCACAGAGCTCACATATTCATCAGTATCAGCTTTTTTTTTTTAATGATGTAGTCTGATGCAAATCAGTCCCTAACAGACAAAATGTCTTATTCCATTTGTAATCCCTTAACCAGCTAACATCTTTTATTTCTTGCACCGTGACCTTTCTCTTCTTGTATTAACATTCATTATAATATATTCTACACATTTATGCTCAGTACATTTCTCCCATTTATGTGCAATCTCTCATCTTTTCTTCTTCCTTTTTATTTTTTTTCTGCATGGGAATTTCAAAGAAGATATTGATGTGACAGATAATCATGTATTTTTTCCTTCTGATGGCTCTTTCATGTCTTCAAGCTTGGGAAGGTCTCCAGATCAATAGCGAAGATGTTCAGTACTGTCTCTGTCTCTAATACTGATTCTCTATCACTATCTAAACTCTACAAATAAACTACCATACAAATATATCACCACTGAACTGGTGTAAATGAAGAACTGTAGAATGATTCATCTTTAAAACTAGCATTGAATAATGAGACAGAGTAGCCTAATATTCCTCCTAGCTCTTCAGAATTCATTTCAATGTTCTTTCTAGACACTGGTAATTCTTTGAGCCAAGTTCAGAACCTAGATGTGTTTTGCATCAATTTGCTGCTGTTTTATTCTAACTTCAATTTTTTTCAGCAATGTTGGAGATGCTTCTTTATTCAAGCCCCTATTTATTTCATTGACCAATACAGGCAAGTAAAGATCATTGAAGGTATATTGCTATTTTGTCTGCAGAAGGCATATCCAGTATTTAAAATCAGTAGACATTTTTACACTGTCTCCACAAATTTCTCCTGAGCAAATGAGTTTGGTTTCTTAATTAGTCTTTCCAGTAATCTTCTTTAGGAGCTTTGGATAGAAACATAATGCTGTTCAAACTATGTTTTCTCTGGCATAGATATGATTACAGCCTGGTTGGTATAGAAATAAACTGCATTCCAAAATTCTGAAAGAAGGGGCATATGCAATTGCAAATCAGGAGGAAATGTTTTTAATAAATCTTTCAATTTGGCAGCAGAATCTTATTACTGGAGAAAAGAAAATATAATACTAAATTTTAAGGAGGCAAAAAAATTATGCTGACAACCAGAAGGCTAA
Source organism: Rhea americana (assembly GCF_003343005.1). NCBI lineage: Eukaryota > Metazoa > Chordata > Aves > Rheiformes > Rheidae > Rhea > Rhea americana. The sequence goes on from NW_028186436.1 coordinate 265,778, forward strand.
TAGCATAGTCTCAGTAGTTTGCAAGACTCTAGGAATATTTTGAAGGGAAGGCTCATTAAAAACATGGAGGTAAATGCAAAATGGGATAAAATGCAAAACAGACTTAGCAAAAATAGTTGACCCCTGAGTAATTAATCTTTCCTTGAATATAGTTGACTTTATGGACACAGAAAATGCAGCAGCTATAACTTACTTAGGCTTCATTAAGCATTTGATATAAACCGTGCAGGGAATAATTAATTGTAAGTTAGGGATTAGTATGAAGTGAATGAGGAATTGGTTAAGGGGAGATGCAATAGCTGATATTCAAAAGCTATGCCTATATTAGCCAATAGTGCATCCCAACAGGAACAAATCAGCAAAGCAGTTGGTGTGGAGGACCCAATAACCACACTATAGATGCAAGGTTACTTCTGCTCTTTACTTGTCTGGGCCCAGCTCGACTGAGCTCTGGTTAGCATCTGGAGCATACAGGGGACACTGCTGGAGAGCATCCCTCGTTTAGCTGCACCCAAAAAGAGTCCAATTTCCACACTGATACCACTCCATAGTGCAAACCAAAGCACAGGCAAAGGGGAGTGCTGAGAGATTTGCTTTAGAAGTGCAGTTCTGATCTGAACTAAAACATTAATTTGATCCATTCCTAGAAGAGGTATTGTTTGGAGGTAAGTTTCATTTGAAGAAGAATTAGGCTCCGTTAGCAGTAACGTTAAAAGTTTTGTCTGACTAAAGGGGAAGGTGAAGACGCACGATGACATCTCTGCTAACTGTAAGAGCACTGAGAGTTGACTGTATTCTCCAGTCCTTAATAAACAAATCACTAGTCCTCTGCTCAGTGTATTTTAAGGATTGCAGCAATCACCAGCTACTGTCTGTACTACTGTGCACTTATCAAGCACTGTGAAGTTCTCTCTTGAAACCTAACACTGTTGTCTGAAGAACTATTTAGAGCTCTGTAATGTAAACTCCAGTGTATGTACTCGAATTCTAAAAGGTAGTGCCTGTCAGAATAAGGATATGTTTTCTCAGAACTGCAAAAACATTCAAATACATGGGTATTCTTTTCTCCCTGACAAAGACGTGTCCTTGACAGAGACATTTGTGGACACTGTAAAAATCCATACTATTCCCAATCTTTGAAAAATGCAGCTGTTATCCAAAATTTACTACATTAAAGGAAGCTATAAACTGCATGTGATTACAGAAGATCTTGTTTCCTGCTATTTTTGCATCTCAGAGGCTGGTGGGCAAATATTTAATGCATCGTTTCTGTTGCAGAACATGATACATATTAATTAATAACACACAAAATTTTAGAACTGATTTCCTGTAAATATATCTGATTAAAAGGCTAAATCTTGAAATCTTTATACAGGCTTTACTTTTTAATGCCTCACTCTATTGCTGACATCCACATAGATAATTAAATTTGAGCAATATGTAAGGGTTCAGCTAGCCCCGTTCCAGAGCAAAACCAACAGGAAGGAGCTTCTGCAAGGTTTTTCTTAACCAAGTTTCTATTTGACAGCTTGTGAAGAAAAGATTCACATTTCTTACCTCCATGAAGCAGGCTGCATAATACAAATTCTCCCATACCATGAATCCTGTTTAGTACTATGATGACCAAGGCTCCATGCCTCAGGTGCCTCCTTCTTCATTGGCAACATGGATCTAACAGAAACATGAAACCAGCACTAACAAATTCAGCTATCACATTAGTAGATAACAAATCTACAGGCTAATGCCTTGATACAGTGACTGTACCACAAATAAGGATCTCTTCCAAAGATAAAATGGTAGGAGCTATATTTTCTTGCCTGATGTCTAGCTGAAAGAGTGGTCAGCTCATCCTTTTTGCAGACATCCAGAGCTTGAAATTGGCCCTCTGATGGATATAAAACGTACTACTGTGGAGGTGCCTGGGTCACTTCTATGAGGAATAAGGAATTAGAAGCAGGAAAGAGCAGGGAAGTCATATATTAATTGCAACTCTACAAAGGCAAGATGGTCACATTGTTCCCGTTTTTATCAGGCTGTGTATCTTCTTTCCTCCCTCCCAACCTCAAGCCTCCATTCTCCAGCTGACAGACAAGATGGACCAGTTACGAAACAGAATGTTTTCCCACCCAGTGGGTAATTTCAGCAGAGACTTACTTTTTTTTCCCCCTTGAGCAGTGCCAGTGTCACATGAAGTTCAACAAAACTGCTTCAGATGCCTCAGCTAGCAATCAAAGACCTTTCTGCAAGTATTTATATATATATAAACCAGTGCAAAGGATTTGAAGAAACGTAAGTCAGTTAGCAGAGAAGTTCTCTTACACCTCCCAGACACTGCTCTGAATTGCGTACTGACCCACTGGCACCTTTACTGCACAGCTCACTCATCTAATATTCCCAACTCCTCATAAAATGGATGAGAGAAAGAGTAATTTCTATAAAGGTTTTCAAAAGACCCTAATCATAGTGATCTGAAGCCCTTCCACAATTTAGGGATGATCATTATGTTGTTAGAGCTCATGTCTGTCTTCCCTTTCTCAGTGCAGTGCTGTTGATAAAGAACTATATGGAGTTCATGCAAGTTATTTTGAGTCATCTGTTCTGGAAAGACGTTTTTTGCATCAGTCAGGAAATTCACAGAGAGAAATGTTCTGTTTCACTATAAAATTACTGTTCACTAACTAAAGATGACTAACCGTGCACCTACATTGATAAAGATGGATCATTGTTAGTTTGTGACCAGCAAAGCTTGATCAAGTTTACAGAATATGCAAAAGAAATCCCAACAATGAGAATCTTTCACATAGACTGAAAGAAAATATCCATTTCCTGGGTAATTCCTGCTTTTTGTAAAAAAGAAAAATACATGAAATATAAAACCAGGTTTTTTTTATGTAGTGCATTTTGTTTTTTTAAAAAAAAGAGAGAAAGAGAAGAAGACAGCATTGTTATTTTAAATTAATTTTAATATGTCTTTCAGGACAGAATAACAAGTGTGGATCCAAAATTTGTCTGAAAAATCTGCATAGAGGGAAAGGTGTAAGTATAGCTTGTTTATCAGTATAGAAATGCTTAGTTTCTTTTCTTTCATTTTATAAAGTGCATCATGTTAGAACTGTAAGACCATATGTAGCCAAATTAAAAAATAAAATCTTCAAAACCCTATACTGCATGTGAAGCATACACCTGAATAGGAAGGCCACATTATAAAGGTGAGAAAATACATCAAATACATTAATGTGCATAAATGACTCAGTAATTTCTACTTTTAAAAAACTATAATCTTTACAACAAGTTATGGTATACTAGCAGATATTCATCCTTATTCTTCCATCAAGATATCTAACAGGATGATGCATCAACCAATTTTAGTCATTACTGTTGCATTTAGCTGGGGAGAAAGAAGAAATTAAATTCACTGCAGTGATTGTTATTAAAATGAAATTCCAAACAATACTAAATAATCCACATGGGAAACAGTCAAAATGAATGCAAATTTACATTAAAAATGTTCTTATCAAGGGTTGTGTCACTCAGTAGACTAAAGAGCTTTTAAATAAAAGTCTGAACTTACTCATATTTAACTCAATGATAACACATACAAAAATCAGAGAACTTTCAATTTTAAAAATGCATGCTATGCAATGAAATGCACAATATTATTTTTACTGTAACAGAGTCAGTCACAGGGTAATTGTCTATTGTATGATACCCATTGACAACAACACTGGGTTTTTGAAGAGTCCTTGAATGCAAAGACAGGCAACTTACTTTATGGAAACTAAAAGATTAAGTGAACAAGAGAAAATAAGCCTGGGAAAATTAAGCTATGAGAACTAAATTTTTCAATTCATTTAGACAAACACTTCATTTAGAGTTGATCATTTAATCCAGTTATTCAGCATACTGAGTGGCTTGTTAGTCATTGTGGACATAGTCTATAATCAACCAGAGTTTAAACACAGTGGCCATCCCCTAACACAAATGCACTGATGAAGATGAGGCCAAGAAAAGGAATAGGTCTGTATCATCCAGTGGGCAAATGTCATAGGGTTGAGCCATACTGAAATTAAAACTTGATTAGTCTATCTCCAAGCATCTTTATGCTTAAATTACCTCATATAAATGAGGTACACTTCACAGTGCTTGTAAAATTTAAGCACTTTTTCAGCACCTTTCAAGAGCGCTTTACAAACATTAAATATGGTCAGAAATCGCATTGTTCTTTCATTGTAACACCCATAAATACGCAGGGGGGAGTACCTCCTCATCAGTGTAGAGTAAGGAATACAGGACCCAACCCACAGTCTAAAAAAGCAGTATAAAAAAAAGGTAAGGAAGTATTCCTAATCGCCATTTAACAGATTATACAACAGTAGCAGGAAGGTTAAATGACTTATCCAAGATGATCACAGAAGTCATAGCTGGGTTCAAGATTCACAGCTTTGGGCTCTTTTTATTAGGCATAAGTATATTTGATCGTTGTATAACACCACAGTCTGTGGTGAACTGAGGTATGAAGAGACTGCCCTGCAGCCAGAGGGGGTAAGAAGAATTCTGCACTACAAGCAGCAATACATCTGTAAGCGGTTAAAATTAAATGCTTACTATGTCCTTGTACCAGTCCTTTGGTAATTTTTTCTTAACACAAATGATTTTGAACATTAACAATTATTTGATATTTAAGCAAACTAAGACAAAGTGGATGAGTGCACATGAGATAAACTCTATGTGCTAGAAAGTCCCTTGATAGGTTTTTATTTTTCCCTATCTCTGATGCAAATAATGTCCTCATTTTGTATCCTTGGAGTTACTATCTCAGAAAAGGGATATATTCACATAAAACATGATGGCATTACTAGTGTTGTGAGGCCATTTCCACAGCATCTGGAAATGATATAACTACATGGTGTATTTATACATTTACTCTGAAAATTCCATAGTTATGGAATAACTCAGTTTCTAGTATATTCTTCTCCCTCTACAAGAGGTAGGCCTCAGGCCTTTTGCGAGATCTAGAAGTATAGCCATTACAAATTTGAAGATCCACAAAGAAAACCAAGTGTATTCCTGGAAATTCTGGGGACTTCTTTGTTGCTTCTCCCTGCTCCAGCCCTAGCTGCCATACATTCTCCCCTTCTATAAACAGTTATTACATTTTGCTGAGGAAGGTCAAAATGTGCAAAGGGTGTAAATACTGCAACAGTCATCATTAAGTCATGCATTGATTTATTGGAAATCTAGGAGCTGTGGAAGTGAGTGTGCCATACAGAGCTGCAAGTCCCAAGCTCCTCACCAGATACCCACAGTAAAACTTTGGAAATTAGAATCACAGAGTTAGCGGAAAGATATGTCTCAGGTTCACTGAGAAAATACAGCATGCTGTCTTGGCTCCACTCTCCCTATATGTTTTGTAATCTGAGGATTCTCTCCGCTTCCACCTTCATTCACTTCTTCCCTACTGCATAAAGACAGCACGTCCAACAGTCACCACTGATAATGTCTGCTAATATATGAATTATTTGAAAGAATCATTAAATAGGTCAACGTTTTTCCAGTTTTGCCCATCTATAGATGTTATCTCAACTACTAGAATGTACTCTGTGATACAGCTCTCTAGTTTCTCTCCATTTGTTTTAGTGGGTTATTAAAAATTTCAGAGGCTTATGGATAATTGTGATAATTGCGATAATTGCTTCGCACTGTGTGGATATATCTACCTAACTGTACTGTCCTTTAGGAACTGAAGATCTGTATAATCGAACCAATTCAGTATATGGTATCTGTCTTTTTACTGCCAATCCAAACCACAGACATTTTAATACTTGAAGAATAATCTAAGCTTTACAATTCTACAGTAACCCAGTAATGATTGGAATATGTTTTAATACTGGTTTCAGCATGAAGAAGTAACTCTATAAGGATGTAAAACACCTTCAAACAGTAACATTGCTGAAATTTAAAAAAATCATTTTTCCTTATTTTGTTATAAATCTGTAACACATTTTTGAGTTTTTGATGGCAGCCACTAAGTAGATTTTACACTGAATTTACTGAGAACTTCAAGATAAATAAAATGTTACAATACAGAATATATGTTTTCTTTCTATTCAATTCCTAGAAGAAGATATTGGTTTTAAATAGCATCTCCATTTAAAGAGGAAGCAGTAAGGAACAGATGAACACTAAACTGTGCTTCTCATCACTGAGGTTCTTCGTTTGTTTAAAATAGCTGGATCATTGACTCTCTTGATTTTCCAACTCCGACCCATTTAACTGGGGAGAAAAAAAACAACTATTAGAACAATTACTAAGAGTATGCGTCACAATGAATTGTTATCATTTTAATCTTTTCATAATGTTTTAGTACAAACTGGCCCGTTCCGTGCAGAAACAAAATGCCAGGAAAATTTACTTTACTCCTGCTGTATTGCCAGACTTTAAGTGCTCTATACTCAAGTTTGATAACATGGAATAATTATACTATAAACAGAAAGCATTGCAGATTGAAAGCCTAATAGAAGGTGAGGCACGTCTGTTGCATGTTTAGTTATCATTATCTTGAGTGATAGGATGTCTAGCTAAATCCCTGCAGAGAGGAAGCGAGAGCTCTGTCAGACTGTAACGTTTTCTTGCTGTGGAACTGGAAACAGTGCACATGTGCTATAATATTGTTAAATGTAAGGCTTCAATTAAAAACATTATCTCGTGGGAGCAACCACTCCAAATACCCTACTCTGAAACTAATTGTTTCAGTACAGTTTTCATTGTCCATGGATACTGCAGAACTGACTGGAGATTGTTCCCCTTTAGCTATCAAACCTCCCAAGGTACGCTGAGGTCCCCTGCCTTCAACTGAGTACTCAAGAAATAAAATAAGGGAGCTTTATTTACATATCCCATCAGCCTCATCTGTGTCCATGACCACACACAGGCTATTTGCTGAGCTTTAGGCACTAGATATTTTCTAATCCATGAACAACATCTGAATTGAAACAGTTGCAACTAGTTCATACTCCTAAAATTTGACTTTTGAGGTGCTTTATGGAAAATGAAAGCCTACATGCTAGCTTTCTAGGTTGCTACAGTGGAAAATCCCTTCCAAACTCTAGCATTCATGCCACACCTAGCTCCTGGCACCTCTTGACAGCAATTTGTTTTGATGAAAACTGGATTAGCCTCTGCAGGCTGGTTATGTTAACACCCAAATTTCCAAAGCAGCTGAAGCAAAAGTCCCTGGCACCTGTATCTATTATGCAATACATCTCCTCGTAATGATAAATGTGCAAGGAAAGGGGGGGGGGAGAGAAAAGTTTATCTTCAAGCAGTGATGCAGGAAGTAATGTGAAAGGAAGAAATTAGCAAGGGGAGGATAGTAGACTAACTATGCCCTGAAGCACAGTGCAGAGATCCCTGAGCTGTCACTGACAGAAAGCAGCAATTTGCCAAGCACAATACATGGCCACCTTTCCTCTGGTTAAGTCCTTGCCAGCAACAGCTTGGGGCTGTCTGCAACACCACAGAACTGCCCACAGCACACTGCCCTTTGCTGCTTCTGTGCACGTTGTCATTTACCATCAGCATCCCAACCACAGATGCTTCCATTGCGTCCAGCCCAAATCAGGCCGCTCCCTGGGTAGTAAAATGAGCATTTTCCACAGCTATTTCTATGTGGTCTGGCATCCTCACATGTACGTCTGAAGAAACTTTTACCTGGCACTCCAACATGGTTTTCCACACATCGGATGTAATTCTGGGCCTTGGGTGGGAGGTCCTCCCATTTTCGTGCACCAGTTGTGTCAGTCTTCCACCCAGGCATTGTTTCATACTCTACTTCTACCTTCTGTAGTATCTCCTGATTAGCTGCGGAAGAGCATTTTTATCACAGTTGAATTTAGCTGCTCCACCTCAACCTTCAGTCTTTTAACAAAATTTATAATCCAATATATGAAAAAACAGTATTTCTAATGTTGGTAAATTAATTCATTCTTAAGTTAGATTGGCATCTATAACTGAGGAAGAAAACTGATTCAAGAGAATCCAGTAATCTAGTTTCCTCTTGTTAAAAATTTATGATGTGCCCTATGTTGTCAGATGACTACAGTAATATTTTGAGAAAATACAGTATTTTAAGTTTACAGCAATTCCATTTTTTGATTCAGATTTGCACATAATAAAACAGAAATCCTCCTACAGACAAGGCACTACGCTTTACCTTTATGTAACAGGGTTAAACTAGGCTTACTAAAAACATTGATGTTTGTAAGCCCCATTAGATTTCTTATTATACTGTTCTCCATAGCTGGAAACTAGTAGCCATGGTGGGAAAGTTGGCTGCTGCCAACCTTTTGCATCCCTCCAGAATACCCCATCTCACAGCAGAGTCACTGTGAGGCAGACAAATGAAAAACTTTAAGTTATGTGTGCTTCTGCAGCATGAGCAAGAAGATGCAGATTCTTCACTGAAGCAGGAAACATATAACTGGAGAAGGTTTCTGCTTGCCTTTTACCTTTTATTAGTTTAAAGAGTTAAAATGAAAGCCTGAAGAGACAGTCATTCAGCCCTAAATTCAACAAATCTGCTGGCCATAGGGTACACAGAAGTCTTTACTGAATAATAATGCGGTATAGTGGAAGGCATTTTAGACGGAGGTGTGAAAATGAAAAAGGAGAGGAGCATATTAGTCTTGAAAACATCATTCTTGTAACAAAATTAAATATTATTTAATTAATATTATTGCATCCTGTAAGTTTTAACACAAAGTATATTGAAAGTTTTAATTAACTACAAAGTTATTGCTGTTAATTATAATTATATGATGGTAGCTTATAATATAGCAGCTTTACTTTCCTCGTATCCATCTCATCTTCATATAGCTTAAGCATTGCTTTTATTTTTACTTTACTTCATTAAAGGCTACTGCCAATGTTACACAGTTGCCAGCTTAGATCTTGTTGACTTTCAGATTTCTAGTGGAATAATGGTGTTGTCAACAAACAAATCTAATGGGACCAGACAGAGGCTCAAAGACAACATTTCATTTGCTCTGAACTTCTTTTCATCATTTATAGAGACATAAAGTGAATGGAAAATTCTAATATACTAATACAGTAATCTTTATACTGATACTACAGTTCTGCAAATTTCTATGCAAGGCATAGCAGAAAAGAATAAAATATAGTTTTAAAAATCAAACAGTTTTTCCTCATATGTAAAGCTTAACAGGTGGGAAAGAGAAAAATGAACATAGACATTTAACAACATACCTGGAAAATACGGAATTCTTTTTCCACCCAATTTGTAAGCAACACCAATTTTAATCTCATCAAGGACATCAAGAATATCCAGTTTTGTTAATGCCAAACTGTCCAGAAAAACATTGGATAGAGTTACACATATGATGAATCTTTCTGTCATCATCTTCCTTAATCCCTTTCACCTGTTTTATCTAGTTTTAAATTCACCGATGCAAGTAAGGCAACCCAGCAAGCAGAAATATGCAAATATATTAAACGATGAACATTGTTAACTGAATTCATGCCTCTGGGATGAATGCATGACTGCATTACTAAAATTGATTTCTAAATGCTTGGCTGCTCACACAGGTGCACAGTGTTCAGTTATACCCCTTTAAAATGCAAGGTGACTATGTAAAGTGGTACCTATTGGACACAGTTTGGGTGTATACAATGGCATTTCACTTTATCCCATGACTATTAATTATTCCTGTTATTCCTACAGATTCAAAACAGCTACGAGACAGACTTATTTACTAAATTCCATTTTTAAAACCAGACTTTGCAAGCATATTCTGGCTTGCTAATCATGTATGAAATGCTGTAGGAGAGACCCCGGTCTAACATTTAGTACTCTGGCTAAGCTATCAGTGTCAGCAGTTTAATGAACCTTTTTCATGTTCTGAATGAATATATTGAGATACAAAAATGGAACACCAAGAAAACATTGAGGCAACCACTGATCAAAGTAAAACTGTATTTTAAAATCTGTCAAAATCTCTAGAAACAATATGCCACGCCTCAGTTGGTAGAAATGTTAACAGCTAAGGATTTAGCCAGGTATACACATATATTGTCAATGCTTCATTTTTTGCTCACTAAGGATATAACGAATGCAAAGATTAAAATAAAAGGCCTTTTGGGAAAGAAGTGGCATAGAGCCATTTCTTTTTCCTTTTTTGAAGGACTCATCTCCATTTGTTTTTTTAAATGTCATCGTTATCAGAGCTGAGACAGTTTTATCGATGAAAGTGTAGGAATTGTACAGAATTGAAATAGAAGGAAACAAAATGGCTTCCTAATGCTATTTCCACATAAATTAGAGCTGTGCAAGTTGAAACAAAGTATAAAGCTTAGTAAAAGATTATTTAAAAAATCTTTTGATACATAATGCACAAAGATCTTTTTGTGTTCTGTTCCTTTATAAGGTTATTAGTAAAAATAATACCAGTTAAGTTGCAACTTGAAAGCTAGTAAAATGCCCAGGTTCACATGTTTGTATACATGAACATGTTTGTCTGAATGGATGTGTAAGTATATACCTTATATGAACACAATTTTACTGAAACTTTTTCAACTTTATCCGAAAAGGTAGATTATTAGTTTTAAATTAATAGCTTATGATAGTTATTCATTTCATCTGATATCTTTAGAATTAGACAAAAGCTAATTTGATGGCATTACGCACTTAAACATTTCCTTTAAACAGACACTTCTTCCTAGCAATTAAAGATATATTTTGAATTATAAAATAATTTATCAGCCAAACAAGTTGCTATGTCCCAACTCTCGGCCCACTATAAACAACTCTTATAATACAATATTAGAATACATTTTTGTAGATAAATGGATCTGTCAAGACTGGAATGAAAGCTGGGCCAGCTCCTCAACACTCTGTGTCATCCCATTCATTTCACTTGAGGAGGTAGTGTCTGCAAATGCTGTAGAATTTAGTTCTGTAAGCCTGATCCACTAGAGTCAGCAGAAGCCTAAAATAAGTGCATTTTAAATCATGATATAAGTCAATAAGAAGCACTGGCTCAGCAACACTATAGTAAACAATTTCAGAGAAAATTGATACTTTGATTCATTCTATATTGGTCATCTGATATAAGCAAAGTGAGATCATGAAAAAAATCATCATGACATCATTTTACTTGACATGAAAAAAAGGTATTAGGAGATAAATATTATCATCATTAAGACAGTTTTCAGTTGCTCACTGTCAATTATTTTATTGCTTAAAATGTAAAATTTTACTGGATTTTCATTAATGTTACCTACATATTTTATTCTGCGAAGCACAAAATAATCAGTTCCAAATGTAGCGCAAAATCTGTGATGCTTACGCTGTGAATCCGTTGATCATATGAGCATATTTCAAAATGACAAGATCTAACCAGCCACAGCGTCTTTTTCTGCCTGTGGTTACTCCCCACTCATGGCCACGGGACTGTAAAAGATCTCCAATTTCCTAGAAGAAAAAAAGGATGCTGGTAGCATTTCACTAAAAAGGGTAATAAATTGCAAGAAAAGTCTAGCTGGTCAATTCCTTTAAACAAAAAAAGTTCTATTTTCTTAAAAGAGGACTCAGTTGGAGAGTAAAGCCCCACATGCACAGGATTCTTATATCTCAGTCGCTACTTACATATCTCAGTCAATGTCTTTCAGAATATTTATTTAATGTGTTTGTTCCATGTTCCAGAGAGACCCTTCCTTCATTTTCCATCCAATAGGAAGATTTCCTTGACAATTCAGCCCTGATTTTAATTTTAAGAGTTTGTATTTGCTTTCTTCATCTGGTCTTCTGGCATCTCTTGTTTTTGGGTTCAGACTGTCCATTCTAGGGACAAGATCAATGTCCATGGCTAGGACTTCTATGTACTACCACAGTATGAGAATGCCAGTTGTTCCGTTTGGGCTGGCACCTTTTGTAGTGTAGAAAGAACTAAGAAGAAATAAACTTTACTCTTATGATTCATGAAAAGGAAAGATGTCACTAATTCATTTGCAGCCATTAGAAAATGGATTTTAGTGACTACATTCTTTAATCAGATTCAGATTAGTGATCTAGAGAATTCTGCGTGCATAGCTCATAATTAATATTTTGAGCTTTCTGGTTTCTTGATAATGAAAATACAATATACAGTTTAAAAGAATCAAAATCTCTCCCTCCTCTTTTTATTAACCAATTTGTGCATGACTGGGCAGATGTACAGACCAAATTTATTCTATAAATCATTTGGAACAGAGGCTGTTAAGCACAGAACAGTGTCACGTAATTTAAGCTTTCCTGAGTTGCATTCACAGTTCTAGTCTATGACAAGCTTTTGCCACTGAAATGCAGCAGCAATAAATGCAATCTGTAATATAACATCATCACACTGGTGTTTCCCTCCTTTGAATACAAATGCCTTAAGTTCATCAGGTAATTCTACAGTCTTCCATGAGTGAGACTGTTTGGCATTGTTATGGTATTTATTTGTTGGTGTGAAACCCTTACCCTGTTATTAAAACATTCTATTCCATTGACCTTATTTCTTGGCAACTATATATATTGCATTTTGTAACATTAAACCTACATTAATCTGTTCAGTGGGGAAGGCTCCAATTCCCACCCTCGTAGTATATGCCTTCACCACGCCATACACGTCACCAATATGCTGGGGAGGAACACCAAGTCCAGTGCACACACCGCCTACGGTGCAGTTTGATGAAGTCACGAAAGGATATGTGCCTGTCAGAATAATAAAACAGTACGATCGTGTTTCGGTAATGATAGGAAACAAAGACTGAGTTCATTTATTAATTCAAAGGAGATTTTCACCTGTACGTTTTGCAGCGAGGAGCTAAAGTAAACTTAAAAAGCAGTTCCAAAGCAGGGTAAATTCTCCTTACTACACACACCCGTTCTGCTTTTAAGAGAACAAATTGAGCTATTCTTCCCCAGTTTGCTTTCTCCTGTAGCGAATGATATGTATTTTATATTTCTGAAACTCCACAGAATCACCCCCCCCAAATGAAGAACTTTTTCCACACCAAGACTTAACAATGGACGTATCGTTACATTTTCTATAAGCACATTTTTAGTGATCAAAAAGTTCACTCAGCCAAATAGGAAAAAAATACTACTTTCTTAAGGTGTTGCTTTCCTCAGCTATGTGCAATCTGCTCCTATGCATAAGCTTTTCTGCATTCATCCTTTGCAACTCTCTTTGAGGGTTGCCCATAATGATGGAATGCTAAAAGGATCTCAGTATTACTTTCATTAGGAACTCAATCTGGATGCTGCTGCTGTGCAAAGCTTTTTTACAGTCCTATGTACCACAGAAAGTATCACAGAAAGTATTTCTGCAACAACTACAGACAGCCTGGCATAAAGGTCATAATTTGACAGCCCCAGTATTCAATACAAGTTGCTCTGATTATCTGCAGCTGGTATCAGGCCTCTTTGAACTGCAGCATTTCCCTAGTTCTTTATTCTATCTTCATGGAGACCTAATGGCTTAATTAGACACTTTTGGTAAGACAGCAGAGATCAACTAAAGAAGCTAGGTTCATAAGATACCTGCACCGGGTTTAATCCCCATACACACACACACAGGTACATGCACATGCACATGCACACGCACACCACTGAGGAATTCCTCAGAAGCACTGCAATGGGTACTTGGTCTGTGTGGCTGTGTGTGCGCAAGTTCACATGCAATGAAGACATTATATAGAGTGAAATTTCAGCTCCTCTGGGACAAACTTCAGTAAAATCAATATTTGATCCCTAAAATCTTAATCCTGTTTATGGTATAATCTCTGGTTTACTATGCTTTACTTTTGGGAGATCTGCTCTTATTAAAGATTATTTCATGTCTCTGTTTTCCTACAGCTTCCAAAGAGGATGTAAAGGCAAAGCAAAATAAAACTAATCTTTCAGGACTTAAAGCAGCTTTATAATGTAACTTACCAAAGTCAATATCAAGTAATGCTGCATTGGCTCCTTCAACAAGAATTTTCTTTGGGGAGCCATGAAGAGCTTCATACATAAAATAGACACCATCTCGAACCATGGGTCTTATTTTTTCAGCATACCCCTGCAAATTTGAATATAAGCGTCAGCTTCCCCAGACAATGCTAGTTGCGTGGCTGGAAGCAGAGAACAGTGTGATCACTTTCAAAACAGGAACACGCAGATAACCTTAATATGCTAGCTTCATTAACTGTATTTTGCCTGAAAAATAAGACAATTAGCTTATATTCTATTAAAAAACAAATGAATGTATTTAATCACTCACATAGAACACACGATTTGTTATTAGAATGCCAGAATTTATGTACCGTTTCTATTCACAGAGATGATGTATAGCTGCCTCATTTTGTTTATTGTCTATAGTCTAGATATACAAAGGAATATATAGATGAGACTGGGACTTAGAAATAACGTATTGTAATGTAATGTAAAAAAGAATTACTATATATGAATATTTAAAAATATATTTAAAGATAAGGTGTCAGCTCTGAACAAGTACCAGACAGATCTTGTGAAAGAAAAGAGATTTTTTTTTTAGCATACTCTTTCCTTATATATTCATGAAGATATTTTATCAATGACTATTCTAGACTTTAAGAACCTATTCTTCTTATAACATCAGCTTCTTATAACACAAATTCCATAAACAATTCTTCAGTAAGTTCAGACAGCCTGGAATTCAGTAATGGCTTGAATGACTCTGCTAAATTCAGGTGTCACCCTGGAATCTCCTTACTACTTTAATATAATACAGTTACCTTAGGTTGAAAAAGTAAAACATTATACGAGACTAATAATTACATCAAGCATAAAATCCATTTAATGCCTACACTAAGATAACATTCTACTACTAAACATATCTACTGCTGTTGAAAGGTTTTGTAATAATGACAATATGTATTTCCTTAATATGTTTTTTTTAATTAAAATTAATTAATTCATTTAGTAAGAAATAGGTCAGGTATACCTTCTGTTTACATTTTTTGATTAAAATAAATATTTATTTTTTCCTCTCCACTTTTCCTGACACTGAACAAACATCACAAATATTAAGTCCTTACCTTTAGCTTCTTCAGTTGTCCTTCTATATCTACTTCCAGTGTGGGAAACATTGACTTGTACTGTTGTGCCAGATTTTTGAATCTGTAAAACATCAAAATGATGTCTATGAAGAATATTCCTTGAGTTTGGTGAGAACTCGGTTTATATTATACAGTGTATATACTGACAGCTATTAAGAGAAAATACACAGAACTTTGATAACTCAATCAGAGCATTTCCCAATTTCATTTTAAATGATTATAAAACATATGAAGTACAGGAAATATCCACACATTCTTTCCGATTTTCTTCTTCTAGAAGATTTATATACAAAATTCTTAAACAAATTTAAAAATATGTCCTTAAAAAGCAAACTTGTTATCCAAAATGTATTACTCCTTAATATATTACTTAGTGAAAATAGTTGTACCTTGAAGAAAATTCATCAAAGTCGGAAAGGAGGTCACAAATTCGAAGACCTGTTCGTGCAGCTTTGGAAGAGTATGTTGGTCCAATCCCTTTCTTTGTTGTGCCAATACTAATTAAAAAGAAGCGCCAAAATATAAATAAACACATGCAAAAAATATGCTTTATGCTAAGTAATTTTATTAAAGCTCCTTAATATGCTATATATTGGGAAAGTGTTCTGAGACAATAAAAAATTCATTCAAAAGCTCTATAATTTTTATTAAAAAATATAGAACGGTTTTTAATGCTTCAGCAGATTTGCCTAAATAGTGCTATTATTCATAGCATGCAGTAAAGGATTAAGCCTTGAGTTAGGCTGAGACAAGCTTAGTTGAGAGTAAGTGTGTATGTACATATATTTTATATTAATGAGTATTACTATGCTATCGTGTAGTACTTCTATGTCCTTCATAAAAACAACAAGAACCAAATGTAATTCTCATGCAGCGCTGTGTAAACATTGCAAACAATAACTAGCTTTGTGAGTGATCAGATATATGAACCTGGGTTTCCTATAGCTTTGAATCTTGCAGCTGAGTCTTCTCTGTTTACTGTAATTCAAACTCCAATGGAAGCTTTATTCATACCACCTCTATCCCTATGAGCTCTTACTGCAGCCTTTGCCTTAGTGAGTATAAAAATAGAGCTCATTTTCTACCCATATGCCTATTTTCATATGCGTTTCAAGAATATAGTCATTTTGAGATCTCTACTTGTCTTAAATTTGGTTGAAATTGTCCAGCGGGATCAAAAATTGATAGGAAGATAATAGAAAAGTAGACAAGTGTGTTCACATAACATTTGTTCTTTCAGAAGTCATAATAATAAAGTGTGCTAAGTTACATAGTGTGCTAATATATAACATTTAAATTAAAATAGAAATTAATATCACCATGAAGAGTAATTGAATATGCAATAAATCACTACCAGTATGGAACCTAAGCCTGCCAACATTTCAGGCGTAATTCAGGAAAACATCACTATTCTGATATCAAACTGAATTGAAAGCATAATTTTACTAGAAATGAAATTTGAGGATTTAATAGAAATTTCAAGATGTCTGTGTGTGGTGCAGAGAACTAGAAAATGGAAATACAGAAGAATTTTGATCCTGCCTTGAGTAATACCTCAAGAGCTTTTTCACTAACATAAGCAAAAGCAGGAAAAAGCCACAGAATTACTAAGAGCAGCAAGCCTTTTCCAGATGTACTGTATTTGTTTACCAAAGTAACACCTATTTTTCAAATTTGCATAGTTATTAATGAAATTAAGATTCTGAAAATACTTACTTTTTTCCTTCTTGTGCTTGACGTTGTACTTCCTGGAGCCCATCTACTGCCTGGTGAAAGTCAAACACTGCAACAGAAAACGCAAAGGACACAACGAGAAACCAAATGAGAAAGGAGAAAAAATATTTTTGAAATCAGACATCTGTAACTTCATGACTAAATGCACAGTCTGTGCTATTGTTTGTAGTACTTGGACCTTCTCACGTGAAAACAGCTAGTACTGCTTAAAAACCTGTGAAAACATGTAAAACATCATTCTTCAGAGGATACAAATTCCAGTATTATGTTTCAGGTACATAACTTAAAAAATTCTATTTGATCAAACTTATGGCTGCTTTACAGGATGATGTAGTTTAGCAGCATGAGCTAAGCTATCATTTGTGAATTTTCTTCCCCCTTCAATCATCACTTACCTATATGTGCTCTATCTGATATAATAAGTCTTTTCTCCCAGTCTTTTAAACCTGTCAGAAGATATAAAGAAAAGTGTTTTGATTTCAGCTGCTTTGACTGGTCAAACTTAAGAGATTTACTTTTAGTTTTTTTGTACCTTTCTTCTAGTTTCTATAGCTTCTTGTTACGAACATTGTAGACAAAATGGACAAAACATAGATGAATATTGAACTTTGGTAATGTTGTTGATAATAAACTTTATCATTTTTATTGTTTTCATCTTTCTCCTTTTGTTATGGACAAAGATACTCAGTTTTTCTTTACAGAAACAGGATGCTATGGTTCGCATACATTTCTTATAAATTAAGATAAATTAAGAATAACCTTCTTTTTTAAGGAAATAAGATTCTTGTTTAATTATTAATGTGATAAGCCACTTAAGGTCTTTTTGTATCTCAGAAAGTATAGAATTTACATATACAAACACAGAGTAATTTAAGTTGGAAGGGACATCAATAGGTTATCTGGTCCAAATCCTTGCTCAAAATAGGGCTAACAGAATTTATCTTTGGGCACTGAAACTGGAACAAAGAAACTTTGGGTTAAATCATCAAATTTGAGATGAAGGAAAGCTTTGCCATAAACTTCGGGATTTTATCTTCCACATAATGTAGTAACAAATGCTACAAAATACATTAAATCCCACGAAAACATTGCTTTTGAAAATCTGTCTAAATGCTACAAAACAATTCAATATTTTTAATATTGTTTTCTTTACCATTTAAAATCTAGAATGTTATTGAGCTGAATATATATATATATACATATATATATATAAATCAAGGTTTAAAAAAGCCTTCAAATTAGCTGCCATTATAAGAAAAGGTTAAACATTACTTGATACAAACCTTTCTTTTCATTCTTTTCAGCTTCTTCAAACAAGCCTGGTAAATGTATAACCACTCCATTACCTTTGGGAACACAAATGATTTATTTTAAAGCAAGAAGTAAAATACCCATTCTTAGCATGCAATGCCTTTAAACATGTGCTGTCTGAAATCTTATTAGAAAAAGTAAGATGAAGTTTCTCACATTTCTCATGAAGGGCTCTTGAGAACTTTTACAGATAAATCTTCATTTTGGATAAATAGCTACAAGCCTGCTGAAATTAGAAATACAGAATTTGCATATTTCAGATTTGAGTGTAGGGCCTGCTGCAAAGTCAGCTGAAGTAAGTGGATTCTTTTATTTGATTGTGGTGGGCTTTGCATCAGGCCTTTAGTCTCAACTGTTCACTAGTGAAAGCTCAAAGAAATCAGCCACCTTAAAACACTGGCAAGTCTGGATATTTAAATTATTTTTGTATTCACCTATTTTTTAAACTCAGCTTAAAATTGTGCTGTAATGCATCAGCAATGTTTTCTCCTTACTATTGAGCTTCAATTTAAAATCCACAAGGAATACACAGTACACTGATAAGATGTGGAAGATTAGATGTAGTGGGCTGAAAACAGCTGCTGCTTCCTTCTTGGGAACATCAGAAATATCCACAACAGTTTCTTTCAGCCTAAATTTAGGATAACTTACTTCTGTTCCTTGCTAACGGATAGAAGGATAAATAGGAAAGCAAGACAATATACAATATTTATCAGAAAAAAAATTCCAAATTTGTTTCATACATTTCAATCATCTATTTGAAAATTATCAAACGGAACAAAAGTGGAACTAGAGATCTGAGACTCAGCAAAGCTGACATTAATTTCTTGCATATTCTGTATATATTTTTTCTTTCAGAAAGTATCCTATTTTTGGACAAGTATAACATTTCAGTTTGCTTATCACTTAAATATACTCTCATTATCACTTAAATACACTCTTAATACCCAGTGCCAGATTTTTAAATTCAGATACATAAATCAGACCAAAAGAGCATAGATTGTTGAAATATCACGAACAATTTATTTGAAGAGAAATAGACTTACCAAATTTGGGGTAAAACCTATGCATCTATTTATTTATATTTTAGATCAGCCTCATGAAAGATGCAGTTTATACTAATCATTATTTATAAAAAGGCTAAGTAAAACCTTAGGAATTTAGACTTGCAATGTCCAGTAAGGAATGCAAACTTTTGCATGATGCCATTTGCAACCTGATGTTACAAATACTACAGTAAAATATGACATTAGCTTAAAGAACTGGTAATGTGAGCAAAAAGAGAGAAACTGAAGGATGACCTCCCAAGTAGATCCTTGCATCTTAGGGCCTATTTCTGGGAAGTCAGAAAAGAAAAGCTATACAGTTTTTATTTATTTAGCCTAAGTGCTAATTTTATGTTTTCAAAGTAGAGCATTCATATATCTAAATCTATAAAAGGAATGTGCAAGTAGAGGGCAGGATTCAAACTTGTTTTCTGAAGTGTAGTAAGACCAAGACAGAAAAGGGAGGTCTTACTTTCACTTTTCTAGTAAGAGACTAAAATGACACTGAATGTAGAGTAACTCTTCATTTTAAAGCAGTGGTGAAATAAAAGTCAAACAGCTAAAGCTAAAGCAAATCCTACTGGCAGTCATCTGTAATTTTTCCTTTGTTTGCTACTGCAGTTGCAGCTGCCCACCACATTATTTCCTCTAGTAAGTACAGAATGTGACTTACCTATAAAAGAAATTGCCTTTGGATTAATTATGCCACTAGGAAATAGGTGAAAATCATATTCTTTCCCATCAACAACCACAGTATGGCCTGCATTATTCCCACCCTGCAACAGAAACAAACATAAGATTAATGGACTTACACGACCAATTCAGACTCTCGATTTGTGTAAAATCGTGAATGATTTGGCAAGGTAATCTTCTTTATTTATGCTTTCAGGTCTTAGGTCACTGTTTTCTCCACCTTACTACAGTTTCTTGATACTCTGTAGTATTGTAAAAAGGGCTTAGACAGGACAATTATAAGGCCCGAAGATTTCAGCAGCATCATGTAGGACAGGGAAACAGGTTAATACCATGAAGTTAAGGCAGCCTTAAGGCATAGCAAATGCACATTAGTGGAGGGAACTAAAAAAGAACTGAGGTGTTCTAGGAACAAAACTTAATTTAACCACCACGCATGAAGCAGTGCCTCATATGCCTACACGAGCCCATCCTTTTCGAGCATGTTTGTGCACCGTGACGTCTTTGGGGTTAAGCCTACAGCACTCGGTATTTTCCTCCGAATAGAAGCTCTTCCTGACCATTCACAGAATGGTTAATGCTTCTCCGGGTGTTAGAGGTGGAAGGCAGCTTCACAGAACCTCCCAGCTAAGGGAGGATCTTCCCAGTCAACAGCAGCAGAAAATTCAACAACTGTCATAGAGTCTGCTGCAATTCACCCCTTGTACGATCGTCTATTTTCTCAAGAAATTGATCTTTCTAAAAGGTCTTTAAGAAGGGATGATGAGACAAGTGGTAAACTTGTAAAGAGGTGAATAAATCAAGGTTACGAATTGATTTAAACTGAACAGCAAAGAGCCTTAAAAATTAAAGGTCCGTTTTTCTAGATGTAGATGTTTCGCAGTGATGCAACTTTTTCTCTACTGAAAAGGTTGGAGAAACCTGACACCTGTCTGCTCTTCCTCCTATCTTCCAAAAAGGATGACAAATCTTAGTGAATTTGGTATGAAGTCTGAATGATGTAGATGTGTTTGGAATGGCGGAATCTACTGAAATGAAAACTGAGATTGTGGCTGGAAATGGTAATTTGCAAACAACAAACAGCTTTGGCTGGATGAGCAGAGTTGTTGCATGCGAACTCTGTGAGAAAGGATACCCAGCCATAACAATTGATAATAAAACACATCTTATTCCAGAGTTTCATTTAATTGTTTGCATGTAATACACAGAAAAATAGCAACTGATGTTCCCTTCAAAATGTGCATATATGCTGAAACTTCTAGTCACAACATAAAGCAAATAAAAGATGTAGGTTATCAAAAGCTCAAGTTTGGTTTTTGTTTGTTTGATTTTAAGCAGAGGGATAGAAGGAAACATTAAGAAATATGCTTCTAAATAGGACAAAAGCAATTCTCAGCTTTTGGAAGAGGTTTTTAAACAATGATGTTTAAAAAGATAAGCTGCTACGGAAGGGCTGAGTATGAGTTGTAACAGACGTATCTTGGCACACAGAAAATTAACACATGCACAAATTTTTTATTTAGGAAACCGCTGGATAGGTGATCATTTGGCTGGGAAACACCCCCAAGTATCTTGCTAATGAAGAATCATAACTTTTCTGGAGAATACTGAAGAAAGCAAAACATTCTTGAGTACTTAGCTTGCCTAATTTGTAAATACTAGGACTTAGTTAAAGGTACCAAACTATCCTGCAGACTAAAAAATCACGTGGGAGACTCATTTAATAGGCCAGGGACAGGATGGACTGCAATGGTTGAAACACTAGCTTATTTTATTACAGAAATATAGGGCTTGGGAAAGAGCCTACATAACTTCAGCTTCCGAGACAGTTAGCTTTCCTATTCTGCTTGCCTCTACAAGATAATGACAAATTTAAAAATGAACTCCATCTAGTTTAACAGTCTCTACTATAAACACTAATTTTCTCATTTCCTGAAAAATGGGGAACAAGGCTCCTTCAAAAGTAGTAGCTGTCACTAATACTAGAGTTATACTCTGCTTTTATTAATTAACGGGAATATGAATAAATGAGATCAGACTTGACGACTCAGCTTGAGATACTACTACTCCTAAATTACAATCAGGTGTCTTTCTGCATGCTAAAATCTTAGAAGTTGGAATATATCAAGGTGTGAGTGTTTATAGGAGATATTTCATGATTCCCAAATGTTTCTTGAACAACTCATAGCCAAACTCTGTCCCTTTCCTTAACAAATCCTTAAAAAGGGACATTAATTTTAAATCCTTAATCAGCACTGAAAGGTGGCATACATTATAAAAAAAACCCTAAAAATGAAACATAGAAATATCAGTAGGTATCACGCAGCCTGTAAAAAATGCTATGATTTTGAAATAGCTTTCAGCCCCACTGGACAGATAACATAAACCAAGAATTCAGTGACAGATCTTACCAAATAACACTCTTCAAATTCAAAGCTAGTGTTGACAGCTCTGGAACTACTTTTATATGCTGCCCTTGTTGGTCTGTGTTTCCTGAAGCAATGTTTTCTGAGTATATTTTCACAACTGAATTTATTAGATTTTTACTAATGTAATTAAAATAGTAGTGGAATATTGAATAGCCCCAAAGATATGATCAAACATGCAAAACACGCAGCTGATGGGCTGCTTTCTATTTATTACCTAGTCATCTTCATGAAATACATTTCTAAAGTTCAGCTTCGTAGATATTGTAGCAGCATATTGGCAATCAGATACCTCAGGTATCAAAGGTATCTTCTCTTGTGCTAATCTTACCTAGATTCTGAGAGTCAACATAGGGTCTATATGAGCCATTTCTTTTGCTAACAAAGTACAAATGGAACCTGAAGCCTGTATAAAGTACTGAAATGCATTTCCACCGAGATACTTGAACGAAATATCAATTCCTGAATGCTCTGAGCTTTGGATCTGACAGGGAATAGATATCCACATCTTAAATTAAATCAGTGGGAGAACTGTATGTTCTGTATACATGCAGCATTCATTTCTTTTTATTAAACATATCTTGATAACCCTTGTTGGCAACAGTAGGTACTTATTTTCTAAACTGGACACATGCAGCACAATTTGATTCTAAGCTGTAATGAACCTCATGTTGCTCCAACTAAACACACTGCTGGAGGCAAAAATCAGAACTGAATGTCATTAGTCCTTGAGTCAAAAGAACAAGAGAATTTACAAGGACAACTACTCAACCCTCAGCATGATCAGGAAAGGGGGTTTGGCTCAGACCAAATGCAAGGGTTCAAGATTTTCACTTAAGAGTGGGATCATCTGTCACATGATGGCTTGAGGTGAGCAGAGACCCATCCACAGCCCTGGATGTGGGCCTGCATTTAGTAGGAATGTTAAACATAATGGCTAAGTCTTATGCCTACAACATCACTAGAAGCTCCTCAGTCAAGTCAGGGCCATATGATCAGCCACCATGTAGAAAGGAGGTATTTTGGACAGTGAGAGATAGGATCAGTTAGCCTCAAACAGTTACAGAAAAGATGTTGCTTCTTAGCAGAAGAGAAGGAGAATTTCTAATTTATGTTCACCCAGGCTGGATGGGCCTGACTACACTAATTTTTGTGAAGTTTGCCACTCTTCTGCTTTGCTACATTAGATGAATATACCACATGTTTGCATGGGCTTAATTTGATTACTTGATGGAAGGTGGAAAAAACTACCTGAGATATTGCAACTATGTAAACTCTCTTCCTCTTCTCAAATGATATTTCATTAAAGTAGTGTCAGCACTCACGTATACAGTGACAGTATTTTGTAGACTCTCAGGATGCTTCCACTTGGAGCAAGAAGTTCTCGGTTTCTTTGCTTGGCCTTTGTTTCAAATGCAGCCTCTCCATTAAGGGCTTCCATTTAATATCCAGGCCCAGCTCACAACATTTCTGCTGTGCAACATACTACTGACCACTATCTACCTGATTTTGATAAATGTGTCTTCCATTATTTGCACTATTCTGGGTCTCTAGAAGTTATACTTGCCTTCTTCAGCATTTCTGCAAAACCTTCTCTAACAAAGGGAATGCTACAGTGACTTCCCCAGATAGATTAATCACCCCTGCTGCTATGGTATCATCTATATTGTGAAGTGATAGTATAACCAGAAATAATGATAAACATTCATTTCCAAGATATCGAAAGCAGAGACATTCCAATTAAGCTACTCTGGTATGGGAAGTTTTACTCCCAAGAAGAAATCATTAAAGGAGCTGTTGAAGCTCTGAAAGAAGTTGAGAGTAACTGGAATGATACCAGCATATTAAGCATTAGTATTCACTTCAATCTGAAATATTCCCTACTGCTCCTGTAGCATTTCCAAGAAGTTCTGTAATGCTTGCATCCTTTATGGTGTAGAGTTTGCTAAAACTGTAACAAGCGCAGAAAATGCACCAGGTTCGTTGGAGAGGCAACAGCTGGTGAAACAGGACTAGAGAACTAGAAATTACGTGTGCCAAAGACTACATGACAGCCATCTTACTGTAGTAATAAGAAAATGTAAATATCATTTCGGAAGGTCATCTCAAGAACACACACAAGCTCTCTCCTTTGTAGGCCTCACCTAGATACAGCAACTTTCTGACTATGGGACATGGTGGTTATTCCTTATATCAGCTGTATTAGTTGTAAGTTTCAAAGCTGGTTAAGTGTTTGTTCTTAACAGTATTTGTTAGGTGTTAAAGCACCTAGGAAAAGATAGCCCCAACTGAAGTCATTCATAGACTGCAGTGGGAAAAATTAGCATTCAGCATTTCAAAACAGCCTACATTACTTACAAATCCATCTTTATTAACTTTGAAAGCTCTGGAAGTTGAGGCTTTATTAACAGCATTAAATATGTATTACTTCAATATATTTTGCCTCAGGAATCTCTATTGTTTTGTGCCACTGTAAGCTGTATCTCCCTTTTAAAGGCTAGCAGACCAGCAGCAATGTGGTCTGAATTCAGCAATGCAAGATGCTTGTCATATTCCAGGTTGGAAGACAGACTTCAGCATAAACTAATGAGAAGAGCTGTAACATGCTGTTTTCAAAAGTTAAGCAGCTAGGCTTTATTTTCAGAGCAAAATAATCCTATATGGAGACTTTTTTTTTTTTTAAAGAATGTATACATTTTATTAAAATTAAATAAAACGCAGTTCTGAAGATTGGGCTGTATTTTTAGATCTTCTAACAATCGTGACGAGAATGTTAAGCTACAAATTGTGCTAGTGTAAGGAGTTAAAGGAGCTCAGGTTACCTCATACAAAAATCTTTTTTTTTAGTACAGTGGTTTATTTATAATATGCTTTTTCAAGCTTTTGAGGTGATGGTCTTTTTGAGATAACTGATTCTTACATCTCAAAGCTTTATAGTATGTGGACACAAACATTGTATCAGTACAATACATTGAGACGCTATCATGTCTTAAAAGTGTTAACTGTATGCATGTGTAAATATTATCTTTCAAGGAATTAATAGTTATTATGAACAGGCTGGCAGATAAGAACATAGCCTTGTCTTTTAGAGGCACTTGCAAAAACCACCATACAACAAATCCACCTTCCAGAGTACCCAGAGATTTCAGAGTTGTAGTGTTTCACTATGTTTTATATATATAAAACTTTTACATTCTTTGAAGTCAGAACATCGGAAGGCAGAAATAAAATTTCCATTCAGAGCCATAACAACATGGTTCACTACCTGCAGCAGGAACTATTTGTCCCCATTTAACCTCCTGCTACATATGTCTGAATAGCGGTAGAGTGAATCCTGATGTTCAGATGCATCTATGCATCCGAACAGCCACACTGTGCAATGGAT
Organism: Rhea americana; assembly: GCF_003343005.1. Taxonomy (NCBI): domain Eukaryota; kingdom Metazoa; phylum Chordata; class Aves; order Rheiformes; family Rheidae; genus Rhea; species Rhea americana. The sequence continues at coordinate 291,493 of NW_028186436.1, forward strand.
TGCAATCTGAATATGGTGGGTTTTGCCTATGGACTCAGCTGCACGTGTATGTGCACTTGCACGTGGCTTTTCTGAGCTGCTGGACACAGGTGGTGGGAGAAGTTTTAGCAGTGGGAGCCAGCACTGCATCTGGAGAGTGTACTGTTCTGCTTTCAAGGTCTTTCATTTACTCAGTGTTCCCCAAAATGCCTGAACATAACTTGGCTAACAAACTAGTTTAGTATGGAAACCACCACAGCACATATTAAATGCCCTAAAACCTGACTGATAGCTTCAAAATGTAACTGTAACTAGACAACGAACATCAAGCAGGTATATTTATGACAGCTCCCAGCAGTGATCAGTTCTCAGCCTCTGCTAGCTCACAATGTTAACCAATGTCACAAATAAAATAGAAACTCATTACTAAAGGTTTGCAGCTGACAAATACTACTTGAGTGGTAAACCATCAGTAGAGCAATTTGATCTCCCCAGTCCAAGAATGAGTGAAAGTATCTAATTTGTTGCGGCATTTTAAACAAATTTTAAAACAAAAAGGTAGTCACATTTTTGACGGAAGCTCTCTATGCTAGGAAGTATATGGAGGTGCCTGAACACAGTTACAGTACTAGGCTTACATGCCTAGTATGATCCTTGCATGTATAAATGGGAATAACAAGTCGGAGTAGAGAGATCGTGTTACCTCTCCTTTTGGCAGTGGTGCAACTGCTACTAGAATACCTTGTCCTTGGTAGTCAGAGAAGATTACAAAATGATCCCTTCTGGTATTATAATCTATGGATCTACAATCTATTAATTAGAAGGCAGCTACAACACAATCTGGGGAAGTCTGAAACACATTCTGTAATTCATGGCTACCTCTATTAATCCAGCCCTACTAATTCTACCAGCCAAAGCAAAGCAGCCTTTGGCATTTAACTGCATTTGTCAAATACCTTTTATTGTACTATGAAACATACTATAAAATCCTTCCACCTCCTTATCTGGATTGAGCATTTTTCCTGTATTTATAATATTTCATACTTGGACCTGAATAAAGTAGTACATCTTTAAGTACATTTCTTCTTTTGCTTTATAATTTAATTAAATGATGGCTACTTCTAATTCACATTAGTAATTTCCTGGAGCTGACTTGAATAAATATAGCTAAAGTGGTATCAGTATAACTGGCTTTTACATAAATTTTAGAGTAGTGTAAATCTATTGACTTTCATGGTATTTCTCTTATTTAAACAATCAGTCAGTTTGGACTGTCAATAGTTTTAAAAAGACAAATACAATGCATTAAGTGCTTTGAACACCCAGACGCTTACAAAAAAAAAAATCATGTGCTTATAAAAGCTTCTGTTAGAAGACTGGAAGTGCTGTAACTTCAGGCTGGGAGGCAGCTGCCCCAGGCACTTGCTTCAATTCCCTCTGCTAGAAATTTTTCTTACCTAATTTCTTCCAATTTAAGTATGACCTACGGCCCTCAGCTCAGCTCTGAGAAACTGAACTTTAAAGAAAACAATTGGAAAGAACTGGCTTAGGGAATAATCAGAAATATACCTAGACTAGAACTCCAAGAAGAATGATTTTTGGAACTACGGTAGTGACCAGGAACTGGAGTGAACTGCAAGTATTCACCTCCTGACACAGATCAGCTGAATCTAGTTTGTATCACTCTTCAAGGGTTATATTTGCAATATTAGTTTTGAATAGGAATAATGTTGTAAATAATAAAATGTCTGATTTTCGTATCTGTTCTGTTGTGTCCCTACTGTGTCCCTTCTCACTGTCCAATAAAACTAACAAAAGCCACCTTATTAATTACAATACCGATCTCTTCGGAAACTCATAATTCCCATGAAGAGAGACCTTCTACAGCCTAATGAGATATCTACTATAATTGTAAATAAGTGCTCTTCAGAAAAGCTGAGCAGTCTTTTTTTAAAGTATGCAAAGTATTTCTAATGTAAAAACCTAAACTGTACATCAATCATATTTTTCATTTTTAATAATATTATATTACTAGTGCAAATAGACCCTAACATCTAAGCAGACCTAGATCTTCCTAAATATCTGAAAAATGAACTTGAAAAGCTACCTAATCCCACTCTGGTTCTAAACAGCAGTCAGCATGGTTAGACTAGACACTCCTAATCTTTAGTTACTTTCTGCCAAACTAAATGTAAGTTTTTAATCAAACCACATAAAAATTCTATTATAAAAGACCACAACAATAAAACATACATTGAAATCCAACAAACTATACCAAAAATAATTAATTCAAAGTATATTGGTACAAAATGCTATACTGGCCTAAGCCTTCTGATTAAGGCTAGCAGAATCCCTAAAATAAAGGAAGTAAAACACAAACAGCCTATAGAAGTCACCTCATCTTTAGTTCTCTCTTTTGAAAAAGTGTAGTCATGTCCCTGTGGGAAGTAATATGATCCAAGGATATGAACATAACTTTCCTTATATCTGTAAACAAGTTTGTGACAAACAAGTTAGCTTGTGAGTTACAGCAGGAATGAAACAGAACAGATGTCATTTGATCTTAATTTTCAGCTGTTTTCTTTTGATGCTTATACAATAAATTCATCAGGTTTTATAAAGGGATTTGGAAATTAAGCTTGCTTTCTTATAGAGATTTTGAAACTTTAAACCTGACCTTCTCATACAGTATTTATAATCCTTGTGGCCCTGAGATGATCTTGCTGATACTCAAAGGAGAAGCTAGTTTAAAATAGCAATCAGTGTCATCATGTGGTTCTAAACTGGTAAGTAAGCAAGCATCTATGAACAAAATGAAAATAAAATGAAAATAAAATTTGGGCTAAGATATCTTACAAGTGAAAGATTGCTGCAAAAGGATTTTGATTTGGAAGGGGTGTATTTCTTTATTGTAACTAAAGGATCAAATGTTCCTGCTTAACAAGCCATCTCCCTTCTGCACTGAATAGCAAAATAAAACCTAATATCTTATATGCAGAGAGGCTTAAAAAATTTCATATAAAACAATATGTCTCTATGAACATACGTGTGCATGTAAACAGGATTATCAAAAAATATTAGCGAAGAACAGAAACAGTTCTGTAGTCACTGCACACTGATGACTCCAAGGTCAATCTCTTCAGTGAAGATCATAAGCACTAAATGATTAGGAAATGAAAGTATTTTTATGAGTAGGAAGAAGTTAAACTAAATGTTATGGCCAAATCTCATCTAAAGCTGAGGAGTGCAAGATACATATGCAGACACACACAAAAAGAGTAGCCTACAGCCCCCTGCAGCTCCATACACTCAGCAATACCCTAATTTAATCCCAGTTGCAAACTGTGCCAATAACTCAAGATCAATAGGGCCAGTCAGAACAACATGCACCTGCTTTGCTCTACTACATCAGCTGTGTAACAGAGGAATAAAGGAAGTATTCCCACCTCCTATTTTCACCGGAGGACAAAATTATCTTGCCAGGTATTTCTGCCACGTTTGATTTTCATGATTTGATCACTTGCCCACAGTATATTCCTTCACATTGCTCAAAGTAACATTTTCTATTAGCTATGGTATTTATTACAAATTAATTAAGAAATTAAATCAAATCAAATAACTGTTGCATACTATTGCCAATTTCCTTTTCTGTATCTTAAGGGTTTAGCACATCCTTTCTCTTTCCTAAATTATTCTCTAGTTTTGCCATTACATTTCAAAGACTAAACTTTATTAGACTTTGCTTACTGATTAACCTTTCTTAATCTCATTTGCTAACATCTACGCCATTGAGAAAATCTGTCATTCAGCATCCACAGCATACAATGATTTGGTTAAATTTCTCCTATCCAAATGACTGCAAACTACTCAACCACAAGTCATCTCAATAGAAACATTTTTCTATTACTTGTTTCAATCACCTCAGCTTTTCTTCAGTATTAACATCAACTATTATTTTTTCCTTCTGTGTCTAAAAAAGAGATTATCTCTTTATAAAATTGACACTGTTCTTAATCTTGAAAGCAGACTGACATGGACGCAAACACTTTTTAAAATGTTCCCTCTATATTTAGGGAAAAATAAACGCATACTCAGTATCACGCTTTAAGCTGTAAAGACTTCTTCCAGCTTCTCATCTAGCAGCTATTCTTATTGCAATTACAATCTTAAAATTTGGAATTTCTTCTTCAATGACAGTTCTTAAGAGAATGCTGATAATATCAGGCAGATTGTTTCCAGACTTCCAGAAGCTCAGTGTCACGTGTCAGACACATCTAGTGTTGGCATAAACAGCACTACAACAGCAGTGCCAAACCGAGGCTTGAAAAAATCTTAAAACTCTCTTGGACTAGTCCACTGCTGCTGAATCATTGTTACTGCTTTCAGTATGAAATGAAAGCAAGACATGCATTTGTGCTGCAACAATTTTGTCAATCTGTAACTGAAATCAAGTCCACCACATGTAATGATGATTATCACAGGGTCTTTAAGACTTTAGTAGAAGTATTCTTTGTACCTTACACACTGCGTTTGAGAAATTTTTCTCTCTTCTGCCCTCCAAAATCTTCATAGAATTTCATGGGGCATTTTCTTCCAACATCTTTGGATGTTTTGTTGGAAAACAAAAGAAAAATTTAAAAAGACTTTTTCTGCATAAGAAAACTTCATCAGGAAGGGCAGAATCGATTATGCAATTTACTCTTCATTACAACAAGAACTCTTAGACATTATTGTCACACACCTATATTACAAAAGGAGAGTGTCTCAAGTCATTTTCCACTCTTTGCAAGGATGCATAGCACTTCTTATACCATTTATGACACTGCGTGCTATTTTCTCTCCTACTCATGTCCCTAAGAAGTGTGTACAGAAAATATCCTCAGTGAAAAATTAAGAATGTTTTTTATGCAGTTACAGCTTCTCCTAAGGAAACAGCTGACCAACCAGCTATCTTCAGTTATCTGTGAACAGAATGTTAAGCTGTTACATCAATTCTGCACATGACTTTTTGGGGGAACAGATCAGGTTTAAGAAGTGCCTCTAGAGGTCCATCCCCTTGGCCATGCTCTAAACCAGATCTGTGAAGTTATGCAATTAAAAAACAGGTAGACAGTCTGCCCCAAGCTCTAGTCTTGAAGGTAGCCACACCAGAAACTAATTTCTGACATATGTTTATTCATTCTCATAATTTCTGAGAAATGTTTAATAGATGTTACTCTTCCTTTCATAGAAATACTGGTGAATTACTATCTTCACACAGCTCCTCAAATTCAGATTTAGTCCTGAATTTTAATTCCATTCAGAATAGGAAAAGAAGCTGTTAGATCAAAGGGTACTATATTGTGATAAGGAATTAATACAGTTGAGACATTTTTTTAAAAGTTATAAACATCTCCACTTTTAGCCATTCATTTTCTAGTGTTCCCATTTATTTTGCTAAGGACTGCTTAAGAAGTATAGCTATTGAACACAATTTCCATAACCATCTCAAAATATGGAGTGGATGGAACATCAGAAAAAAAAAATCTATTCAGTTATAGTTTTTGTATTAAACAATTCCTGATGAGACTTTCTCTGATATTTTCTCTAAAGCCTCTAATAACGAGCCTTTCAGTGCTTCGTGTTTAAGCAGTTCTCATTTTAATACATATTCACTAGTGTAATTACCAGCTCCTAAAAGAGGCCCCCTCAAACCGATTATGCCTAAAAAAATCTATCACCTACTGCTACAACACCGAAAGAACTGCGACTCTTCAAATTCTAGGTATATGCATACCTTTACTAAGCTAATCAGACTCTGAATTCTAACAGAAGCAAAATTACACAGTGTTAGCTACTTGCATGATTGACTTCCTAAATACAAAATACTCAAAAATAGATAAAAGGGACTTCAATACCTGTTATTGCCAAAGATGAAAAATAGAGGAAAAAAATATAGAGGAAAATACAGAGCAGTAAGTTTTACAATGCATTATATAAATGACATATAAATATAAATATAATATAAATGCAATATTCTAAAACAAGATGCTTTTTCACATAAACTGTGTAACTTTTGCCACTGAAAAATAAGTCATTGTTTGTATTTCCTTTTTGAGACGTTTTATGTTCTTCCCTAAACTCTAATCTTGAAAACATTTCTGTTAAATCAGTGCATTAATAATCCTACTGTAATCTCAAGTACATGTTCTGAGTGCAGATGACTGAGTGTCTGAACAACGTTTGGAAGAGTCCAGAGCTCTCCTAGATCTACCTGTGCTCCATCCATCCCAGGTCTCAGCAGTAGGCTACAGAAAGCTGGTCAAGATGTGCGTGGCAGCACATTAAGCCATCAAATGCCCTGCTAACACCACATTATCCCTCCCGGCATGGTCAGGCACATGTAGTCCTGTATCCCTCAAAGAGCCTTCTGAGGCTGCACCTGGGCACCATGCTTGTAAATTAACTCTCTAGATGGACTCCAGACAGACAGCAAATCCAATCTTGAAGCCTCAGGGCATCCCCCAAAAGATGATCTAAGAGGAATAACAATGACTTCTTGCAGTAGTTAGTTAAACCCATTAGGAAGCATTTGTGCAACTGAGGCCTATATGAAGTATTTCTGTACAGCTTAAACTTCTCAATTCAGGCTTTTCCCCCAGATTATAAGACTTGGTTTAAAAAAAAAAAAAAAAAAAAAAAGGTTAGCTATAGTCCAATAATATGCATTTGTTAGCTAAAATTACAGGGAAACCGCTCCCCAAGTTGATTTCAAGATCTGGGAAGTTTAATGTTCTGAGTGAGAATACTTCCTATGTGCTTGAAATACTTAACTCACAGGACAATATTTATTTACATAAAACACTTAATTACACAAATGTCCTCGGCTGTATCATCTCTGATTCAAGGGCACCTGGACCTTTACACTACCGATCACGCGTTTTAAATAAGTAAGTTTCACAGTACATACTAACGCAGCCGAATACACGTTAATACAGTCACGAATTTTGCCGAAGCGTTTACAGGGGCGGTCAAAAAAGCCCAGGGGTGGGCCGGGCCGGGCCGGGCCGGGCCGAGCGGCCGGCGGGGTCGGGCCGGGTCGGGGCCCGGCGCGGCCTCGCCGCCATCTGACACCTGCTGCCAGCGGCCGCGGCCCGGCCCCGGCGCTGCCCCCCGAGCCTCGGGATCCGGTGTCGCTCCTCGTGAGGGGTCAGCTATTTATATTAATAGTT
>NW_028186436.1:299577-367662 GCF_003343005.1 Rhea americana
CACACACGCGCACACACAGTGTCACTGTCACCCCCCCCACACACACACACAGAGGCTGTGTCCCCGTGACACGCACACACCACAAACACACGCACTGTATCGCTGTAACACATACACACCACACACACACACACACACACACACACACACACAGAGGCTGTGTCCCGGTGACACGCACACACCACAGACAAACACACACACTGTGTCGCCGTAACGCATACACACCACACACACACACACACACACACAGGCTGTGTCCCAGTGACACACACACGCCACAGACACACACACTGTGCCGCCGTAACACATACACACCACACACACACACACACACACACACACGCACAGGCTGTGTCAGTGTGACACAGAGGCACACACACTGTGACACACAAGTATGAGGCACCTGTGCCTGTGGCACAGCAAGACGCGCACGTACTGGTCTGAGGTGTGTGACTGTGTCGCTGTGGTCTGAGGGACAGGGGTTGTGCCACGGTGACATGCGCACACACACTGGGGACAGTCCCTGTGAGACATGCGCACACACACGCAGGGTGAGAGACGGGCGCCCAGACTGCTCCAGCGTATGCGGGATTGTGGCCCTGAGACACCAGCTCACACACGCTGACCTGAGAAACATCAGCTGCGCCACGTTGTCAGTCACATACACTAGCCTAAAATACATATAGGACTGCTGTTACCAAACAGGCGCGTTGTTGCCAAAGAGGAAAGCTGTGCTGCAGCCCCACGCGTGTGGCTCCGTCAGCCGAACACAGGTCCTGGAGACGGTGCATCCAAGCGCTGGTCAGCCTTGGGCCGCACGGCTGCCCGAGTGCGTCCCAGCAAGCAGACACGGCTCGTTACAGCGTTTTTGAATGTCTCTCCCTGCGGCGTAATGACACACACTGCATTTTCTACTGAGATTCGGAAGAGACGCCAGAATATACGTATATATGCAAGGGTCACAATGCAGAAAAGTGCTCATACAATCTGCTTGTTTGGTAGAAGGATGAAAAGAAAGCACTAGAATAGTTGTATGAACGTCTGAGAAACAAAAATAGGACGTAACAGCATGTACAGCCTGTTTCAAACGTGTGTGTGTGCGCTCTGTGCATCTGCCTGTAGGCATATATACAAGCATACACACACCCATGAAATATATGTGTGTTTGGTATATGCATGTATAGAAATGTTGCAGACTTCGGCACCTTGTAAGCATTCATGGTGGCAAACAGAAGAAACACTGATTTCTAGCACTTGCAATATTTCCTCTAGGAAAAGAAGATAACTAAGATTTAATGCTCTGCAGGCTCCAGCTGAGTATTTGGCAGCAATTGGTAAAGGTGATAAGTATGGAACAAAAGACTGAAAGGGTGCTCCTGATATTTAAGTCTAGTTTTCCCTGCTAGTGTAGTCAACTAAATCGTGTATCACCTCATCATTCCTACCAAATAACTGTTCCTGACGTGTCCTAGTTAGAAACCTCTACTGATTTCCAGCCTAAATGCAGTTCTGGCCAATTTATCTCCATAAGTTCTGTGCTGACATTGTCATTTAGTTTAAATACTTCTTCCCCCCTTTCCCATGTATGTATTTATAGAATGAATTTATAGAATGAAGCCAGTCTCAGGCTTCATTTTGCTGGTCTGAGCAAGTTAATTTTTTTCATTCTCCTCTAAGATAGGTTCTTAAATCCCTAATCATTCTCATCTACCTTCCCTGTACATCTTCTGAACTCAGTTCATGTTTCTTGAGTGCAAGGGCCTAAATTGTGCTCTATATTCCACATAAAGTTCCCCAGTACCCTATACACTGGAATTAGTATATTCTTCTTTTAACTGGGAATATCTCACCTAAGATTTTTGGACTTGCCAAGTTACATATGTGATGAAAGTCAGCTCCTTTCCAACACTTTTCCACTGCACTGCTGGCATCTCACACATTGAAATACTGCTACTTCTTTCTGCCGTTAGCACTTCACATGCACGACCCAGCTCCTTCGCATTTCACATATATTTCAAAACCAGATGCCATGAGTGATTTCACATGGCCTGAAATACAAGCCTCCAGCTTTGGTTTAGAATTTTACATTATGTAATTTTAGCCTTTACTTTTATTCTGGCAATTATTTCAGTAGTAGGGATAGGAGCTTACTATGAAGTCCTTCAAGCCAGTCGGTTCCTGTGATCTAATATGCACCAAATACTGGCCACACAACTCCTGAAGCGTAGGCTTTACCCCAGACTCCTTGAGACTGTCACCCGAGCACAGGCCAGCCCGGGACTGCCCGGCTTCCCAGAGCAGCTGAGCTCGACCTTGTTCGATCTGACGTGGAAAGAGGCCAGCGCGGGCTGTATTTCTCTTCGTGGCCACAGGCTGGCAGCTCAAAGACCTCGTCTAATAAACTTCTGCACTGCTCTGTCAACTCATCAGTCATTTGCAGCCAATAAAGTCCTGCTATGTAACAGAAATCCTTGTTAATAACTTTTAACTTCTCTTTACCTGATACCTTACTTCCCGTTGTAATTGTACTAACACACATTCAGTACCACATTGAATCCCTTGATGGAGTCCACAGCTATTGCATTTGCTCTGCCTAGATTGCTGGCAAAGAAAGCTTGTGCCAGAGTAAACTGTTTCTACTTTTGCTCAGCCCTTGGGTGCTTTATTCACCTCCAGGCTTTCATTCTAGCTTTCAGATTTGCTCTGAAGTATTCCTTACTGTTACATCAAATCTTTTAGAATTATTTTGTTTGATGATAAGATCAAATTTTGTCTACTTAATAACAAAAATTGTATTATCTCATTGTGGACTATGTATTTGTCAGATACTATGTTTATCTTTACAATTGGAAAACATGATCATGTAGCAATACTCTTACTCAGTTCAGCCACATACCCAAAAATTCTCTCACAAAAATTGAAACTAGAGGCTTGCTAGTTGACTCCACACATCTAGAATATAAAAATACTCTTTGCTAAAAGAAATACCTATTATGGTATTCAGCATTACCATTCTTGCATGGCTTTTTTCATTCATTACCATATTCTAGGTCTATTAACATAGAAACTCAAATCTTTTTCCAGACTAAGTTTATTTTTGTTCTTTTATTTGCTTTTATTTTTTTGGGTTATATTTTTGTCTGCCTTTTTGAAACACTCCCAGCATGAATATATGCAAATTGCCCTTCTTAAGGGCGGAATCTAGCCTTTTTAACATGAGATTACAGTTTTTGGCTATTTGTTCTTGATGGCTCTCAGCCAGTCACAAATTAATATTTTTCATATCACATCCTGAAAATGACTGGCTTGGTGAAAATTTCCACACTTCTTGTGTTCAAAGAAAGCTACAATTTCCCTGCTGTCACTCAACAAAAAGCATTCTAAAGTATTATGTTTTTTTTCTTTTTATATTATTTTAGATTTAGCAAATGTAGTCGTAAGCATTTACTGATGATACAGAATTTTATGTAGTTCTCTTTAGCACTTGTATCCATATATTTCTGAGATCAGAATCCAGTAGATTTTATTTCCACTGCCAACAATATCAAACCTTTCATGTCTATAACCAGTTTCATATGAAAAAAGTACCAAACACTTTTTAAAAACAAACTAATCTATTAAGGAAACGCAACTCTGTATAAAATAGAAAACATGTAACTGTACATAAAAATAATCTGAAGTAGCTGATGACATGATTTATTCTTCTGCATACCCCGATCTAAAAAACAAACTCAATTCTACTGAAATTCGTCGAATTTTAATGTTTGAGATGAAAGAAGTCAAAATTTGCTCAGTTAAAAGCAAATGCTTGACTTGTAAATTAACAGATGTGTGGGATTAACAGTGAATTCATAGGGAGAGTAACACAAAATTTTTTGGGGTTACTGTATGCAGTCTCAGTCACCTGTGAGTCACCTGGCGTTGAGCACTGATAAAGGAGGGAATGAACCATTTACTTAGTAATCAGTATCAGTATCTTACTACAGCTCCTTCTTCCTCAGAGCTCTTCCAGTATAAGCAATCCACCTGGCAATGCTTAACCTTTGCAATTTCACAGAAAAACTTTCAGGAATCTGCCTTCTTAGATTAAAAAAATGCAATGCTTTTTACTTCAGGGCAACTAACAGGAGCTAAATACAGCCTTTAGCTAAAACAGTGCACGTTAGATTTACTGCAGGATAAATTCAGCAAAATTGTACTGTCAGAACTATGTTTTTACCAAAGATTAGTTTGTTCACAGCTTTGATAAAATCAGTACAAAAGCATGTGAAAAACTATTCTCTGAGAGTAGTAATGAATGATTTATTTGGACAAGGTGGCATGTGAAAAAAAACACATAGTGGTTCAGAATTTCATACGTATTTTCATGAAAGGCATGAATGCAGCAGAGGGTATACTTATTGAGTGTGCAGATGACACAAAGCTGGAAACAGCAAGAAACGTGCTGCAATAGGAGTAGAAATGTTATATGATTGCAAAAGATGGCAAACATCACACCGAGATGGATAAACAACCTATAAAATGCAGGAAGCAGTCCTTTCACTCTCCTCAGCTCTGCTGAACCCCTAAACTGGAGTACGGAGTCCAGATTTGGCACTGCACTGTGAGGAAGATGAGATCCAATTGGAGACAATCCAGATGAAAGTCAAAGTATGTGAACACCGGTCTGGAAAACAGGCCGTGTGATGAGCAGTTGAAAGGCTGGCGTTGTTTAGTCTAGGAAAAGCAGACCAAAAGTGACACTATAACAGCTGCCAAATATGTAAAAGGCTGCTGCAAATAAAAAAGAAGTAATGTATTTTCTCTAATTGTGGTGGACAGGATACAATGAAAAAAAGGTTGCATCTTTTATGAGACTAAGTAATTGATCTGATAGATGTGAACAAACTTTAAGATCCTTTATTCAGGCTTGAAACAGAAGCTGTGAATAAGCCTAGCTTTGCTGTAACACTGCCTCTAAGGATGTTTACAGTTTCGCGTAGAAGCAGTACGTCCAGGGGGCTGTGGAATCCTTCTCTGTATCCTTGGATGTTTTTAAGAACAGATCGGGCAAATGTGTTTTGACATTAACTATTCTGACTTAAAACAACTTTATTAACTGTGTAAGTCCCAATGCTGTAGGTCTTTTCTGAAGACTTTTGCCCACACACTCAAAAACATACATATCCACTTGTTTAGATGCCTAGCTGTAATACTTAGATAAGACTTAAAAAGCTGGTCAGCTGCCACTTAATTCTGTAAGTTCTTATATTTTTGTGGGTGGGAACAGGCAATTTATCCCACAAGTCAACTACACTTAGAGGCAGCTTGTTATACTGAACTGCGAGAGGGATTCTCGCATCAGGTGCTCTGCTTGGTTAGCAGGTCTACCAGGCAGGCAGGGACGGTGTAAACCCAGGGGATGGCCCCATAAATTGTACCTGGGTATCGCCACTGAATGGTGAGGAGTTGAGGCTCTCAAATGTGGTGTGACAGACACTTGTTCAAATCTGTGTTTTTCCACAGCTAGAAACATGAACAAGATCTAGCACGAGGCCTCTAATATCTGACTTATGTAGTGTCTTTCTCTGCCCAATAAATAACAAAACAGATACCAAAATCTAAGGCTTCCTTGTATGTTTTCAGCTGTTTGAGTAAGTAATATGCACAAAATTTAGATGTTATGATGACAGTTGAGAGATTTAAAAACATATTTAAACTGAATGAGCTCAATTTGAGTCACCTCTTCAGCTGATATAATCAGTTGAAGATTSTGCAGAAGGATATGTATTTTAAGAGGTTAAAGGAACACTGCAGTAGAGTTATACTCCTTTATATCTGAGAGAGCGTGGCCTGAAGTCTGCCGAGTTCCTGCTAAAGAACTGTGGCAAACTCACTGAACTCAGGGGAGTGGAATTGAATTCATTGCTTAGCAGTTTTATATTGGCAGATGCAATTAAGAAGCTTTTTTTTCCCTCATCACCTTACTTAGAATATTGAGTCAGATAGCCTGTCTTTGCAATTGTACCTGAAAGCAATGCTGCTAAAAATCAAGAATGCATTCAGAATCAGTGCAGTAGGAGCTGTCACTTGGGATCTTATTTATTAGAACATGATTTTAAAATGCAACAAATAAGCCTCACAGATTCAGGCACGTTTGTTTAGTTCTGTTTACTAAGATAAACAAATACAAAAATGAAGTACATACTGGAGTACAAATACAGTATGTTCCTATATTAAACAATATTTCATTAACAGCATTCAAGCTTCTATTTCAAGTTTCCTATAATACTAAGTAAATTCTACATTAAAAGTTGTACTTGTCTGTATTATATGTTTTTTTTAACRTTATTACATACTTTAAAAAAGCAAACCAAAGCCAAGCAACACAGCAGTGGCCCAATAACCTTTTAACAAAACAACAATTGTTTCTTATTTCCCCATTGAACTAAGGAATTTTATCCTTTCCATGCTGCTCTTGAAGACTTGAAGCTTTCACTATCACAAGACCAATTTATGCTGATGACATTTCATTATATATCAGTTTGTTACTAACAGCCAGATGATTAAGTCCTGTGTAAGTATAGACAGAACTTTGCCAAAGAAAAGCTCTTGTATTTGACCCTGAATTAATCAACATAAGAAACAGGTCTGGGGAACTGCTTTACTAGTTTTATGTGTAAAGATGGCAGTTATATTGTGGGACTGCTCTACTGTTAGTCAAAATTTACTTGCTATTCATCTTTTAATAGCATTTCGTTTTCTGCTATAGTTATGATATTCACACCARGTACATAAATTTTCACCAGATATTTAAAACAGCTTTCTGTGCACGTTTTCACATTTTGTTCTTATGAGGTTTTGTTTTGTTGTTCACTCTACTCRTCAGCTACATGTTCAAATGTGTATTAGAGTAAGATTTTTTTTTTCCATTTGGTTAAAGAAAGCCAAATACTTTATCATCTCCTAAAATATCATATAGGACAGAACTTTGCAGCTGGTAAAATTCTCTTCAAGAATTTATATGCCCTGTAATAGAAACTGCTGCAACAGAAGCTGAGGAAAATAAAGCAGAATAGCTGTTTAATCCATTACAAAGCATGACAAAATCTTAATGTAAACATACATGTAACCACTTATGTTCAAAGATGTTCAGGAACAGCTCGATGGTATCTGAGCTCTTGGAATCAACAGGAGCCTAGCATCAATMTTTTTTTTTTTTTTTTTTTTTTTGGAAATCCTACCTTGATTTAAACTTCATTCACAGTAAAGCTTTTTTAATATGTGCAGCCAAGTAGCATATTGATCTGTCCTCTTAATCTGGACATTTAAGTTTTGGTAACAGTTTCTGACCGTGCCTCGTTCTTAACAGTTTTCAATAGCTGCAATCTTTTCCTTAAAATCGGTTCATAATGRTGTGTACTTCTGCTTTCACATCTTCTTTTCACTACGGACAGTGAGATTATTGCCTGTACGAGGAGACTTTGCTGCTGTGTGCTGTCTGCAGCGTATCTGTCAACTGCAGAGAAATGATCCTCAGGCAACTGGAAAAACCAGACGTTGACACTAAGAGAGCGTGTGACTGGAGTTAAGGTCAGAGATTCAAAGACATAGGACTGAGGCCTTAAAGATTTGTGTGCAAGATTACCTCTGTGCACTATGTATTACTAACTCTAAGGCAGATGCCTAAAAAGTTAAATATGTATGTAATTCTTGTGGAACCAGGCTGTTCCTGTATAATCCTGTAGGCACAAGCTAATAGGATTCCACTAAATTTACTCTTTTCCTTAYCTCCTTCAGAAAATAAATAAAAAGTTACTTAATTTGCTAAATATATGATTCCCCCTTCCTCAAATATCTCTGGTTTATACATAGACTGAAAAAGTTAAAAACTATGAGTTCYGATCTCATGTTAGGTCAGACCTGGTTTCCTCTATAGCTTATGTCACCATATCCTGATGCAGATAAAAATAGATAGATTAAATGCCTGATTTTCATGTCACTAGTGCAACAACTAGGCTCAGTTTCTAAAATAACTTTTGGAAAATAAACCAAAGTCTAAATTCTCACTCTCATTTTTAAGTTTATATTCCACGAATTAAATCCATCTTCTCAGAGGAAAAAAAAAAATACTATAGTCCCTTCTGAATTGGGTGTTGGAAATACAGAAGATTATTATGGTTTGATGCTTTCTTTTTTACAGGGTTGATCACCTTTAATCCTTATATCTGCTGARTGTTGCTTTATAATTTTATTTTACCATATATAAATTACTTTTCTGTATTTACAACAAAAAGGTTTATTGTTTTAATTTTCAGCTTTACATTAAGCATGTTATAACTGCAAAATAGGTAAAACATTCTCAGTACWGGTTGTTCAGCAGTATTGAAAACTTTGTTTTGATCAGTTTTCAATATATTTATATATATTTAAAAACATGCTTCTAAAGACCAGTAACTGTTAAACAGAGTTAGCCTGTTTCWGTTACTGTGAAAGACAACCATTTGTTTAGACGACAGTAACGATGAAAAACAAGCACAAGCTTCATAACCAGTATAATATTTCCATAAACTCCACTCATATTTACTTAATGCCTTTTCTGCAATTGTCCTCTGAAGAACCGAGAATCATAACTAAATGTTGTTGACACAAATCTTCATGAAAAGTGAGTGTTAGTTATTTATCAAAGTGTAACTCTAAAATGTTCACATGCAAATGTTAACACCAGWAGTGCTTCCCACCAGCATGGCCCAGCACAGTAAAAGCTTTTAAGCATTTATGTCCGTCTGCACTGTTCTTCAGCAAAGCACAGACTATCATTTAAGCACACATGTATCTGCTTTAAGGAATCAGAAGGAATCAGGAAAGAGCAAAAAACATTGGTAATAGTAACACGTGRCTCAACTTGCCTACTACAGTGCCACAAGGCAGCTTAAAGCTCAGAAGCATGGAACCTTTCTACGTCCGTAGAAGCCTACAAACAACTATTCAGAGCAATATCAGGATATCATCCACCTCTAAGCAAAATGCTAGTAACTTGCTYATTAGGAGTGATTTTTTTTCTAACATCCCTATCATGATCTCTTTTGAATATTCACATAAACTTGAAAAYTGATAACCTACTCTCCTATCTTACAATATTTTTCACGACCTGCTTGGCAGCTACAGCAACCCCTGCTAAATCACTCTCATTGTGTTACATCATCCTTAACTAAACAGATAAATTCCTCCTGATTACCAAAAGGCAGATTAATAAATCCAGAATTAGTTTTTGTTAAATGTACTGATATTTCCATACTCTCCCTTTAGTCTCTTTGCTTCTTCACCTTTAAGTTGTTTTTTCCTTTTCTCAGACTTTGCAGCTTGTTCTTTTCTTTCTTGATTTTCCTGCATTCAGACAAAATGACAAATAGAAAGTTAAATAAGAAGAATTACTGGAGGAAAAGCTGGTTAAGGCACTCTCAATTTGCAATAAGTAATTATTGTAAATACACCTTATGCACCCTTGCAATGACATTTTTCAGCTGCAGGGGCTTGAGAGCAAAAACCAGAACAAAGTTTCCTGATCGATGCCTTTGGCCTTCTCCATGGCATTATGTTAACAGCAAATTAGTTCATTAGCTTTACCTGTAAGGTTTCAGCTATGAACTGAAATGTATTCTTAGTTAATCCCTGTGACCACACAACACAGTATTAGTTTAACTTAATTAGCATTCTAGATATTTACTCAATAACAACTTTGATATTATATGATTTGTATTCAGGGATTTCTACCAGAAACTTCAGGAACTCRTCACTGTGCTGAACAGCAATCAACAGTTCCTCTTCAGGCTCCCATTAAATTTGCCAGCTGTATTTCTGCACTGTTGTTCAGCAGCAGTCCAAGCTGTATATCTGTTGGTGCCAATCATACAGCTATCAGGATGGCACAAGCCCTGTTGGGACTYATGCAGTCAGACAGGACTCTGGTTTCATTAAACCTGCTGATACTGGGATGCTGTGGTTAATGGAGGAAGAGAAAGAAACTGAATGATTACCCTCAGTAAAGGAAGTCCTACATTCAATGGAGGAATATTTCTGCATTTAGACAAGTAGTGCAGTTGGAGGAGGAGGCAATTCTGAATGACTAGGCTGACAGTAGCAGAACATCAASATGACAAATGCTATTTTCTTAAAAGCTTATGCAATCCTCGTTCCAGAGCTGCAATCATCAATAGAACGTTGCCATCTCCCCCTGGAAGTCTGACTGCTTCTGACTGCAACCAGTCAGCCACTGAACTGTGGGTTGTAGGAAGATCGCTTATTGGGCTTCTTGCCATAGAGTTTTGTGATGTTGTGAGGAGGGTGCTGCTGCATCATATAAAATTTAATAATATCCAGGTGGATATTGATGATTTAGTGCAAAGAGGTTTCTTCATGAGACATGTATGATCTCCTTTGCAGATTTTAGCAGCAGCAAAAGATTTGGTTGTTTGCTATGGATCATCTTCCACTATTTCCATGAGATGGGCTGATGAAGTCCCAGGAATCAYGCGTGAATTTCTTAGAGCTTTTACTGAATGTAAAATATCCTCAGAAAGACTTCCAGACAATTTAAACAAACTTGTGAACATAAATAGAAATAGTCTCTCAGAATTATAGCAGTATTATGGGCTCCAGGTTATGGAAAGTCCCTTTCACTGGATGCCTGGAGAAGGAGAGAAAAGTGGTGCATTATCCCTGACAAAGACRGAAAATAATTCATCTGCCCTGAACAGAGAGTGCTTCTGAAGGAATGAGATACACGTGGTRAAGTCTTATGAAGAGGCTAAAAGCCTTGCATCGTTGTATGCCTCCTATGTGCTTGCCTGATAAATTCCTGCTGTGTTTTAGCATAATATCTTTGAGATATTATGGATGTTGAGAGATTTTTAAAACTGCAGGTCCTGGTAGAATTTTACATTGCACAAGAAATAAAGGAGGCAAATTCAGGGATATATTGTTCTGCTACTTGAGCAGAACACAATGTGATGAAAACAACCCAAAACCTGTTAGGAGTAGATCCATGGATTGAGCAAGCTTAAATTGAATTTTTCAGAGAGAAAAAAAAATATAGCTAGTGATTTGACAAAAGCCCGATGCTAACTGGGTTTCTTCAGCACAAGAAAGTGCACTAAGGCAGAGCGGTAGCAAGGCAGAGGAATGAACATTCACAATTCTGCATCTCTAGGGTTACTAAAGGTAGCTGTAAGAATTACACTAAATGAAATAGGGGTGTCAGTTTTGACTTGTGCTTTGCATTCTGTGGGACATTAGATACTTCCTTGATCTTTGAATTAAAAGATGCTCCCTAACAATTTTTTACCCCCACATTGTCTAAAGAACGTCTCATTCCAACACCCTGCTGGGGAGCTGGTGCTCCGGTTCAGTTATCCAAGGGAGCACACCAGGGAACTGCCCCTTCACAGAACTGGCTGCATGGCCTTTGTGAAGAACTAATACTTCCTAAAGCAAATTTTGTGTAGCAATTTTTTTCTCCTTTTTCTAAGATTAGACTGCCTYTTTGTAGGGAGCTCCCCTCTTTGAATAGCTGTAACTGCTAAGGGAAAAATCAAATGTTCCCCCCCACGCTCTATAATTACACAGTGTTTCTTTTCCACACAGTTTTAGAACTCAGTGTATCTCCATTTTTGTACTGAATCTTTGAGCTGGGAAGCTATTTTCTCCCCATCTCCTTCCTCCTGCCATCTGCTTCTTTAATTCTTTTGATAAGTGGAAATACATAAAGCCCTGGGTAAAGACCAGCTCCTTTTCACTGTGGCAGTTGTGGGGGTCACCCAGGTGTTTGAAGGACATTTTTTCTCATCAGATAGATGGGGAGGAATGCAGGGTGCACATTGGCAGTTTCATTTGTGTAGGTCAGCCTTCATTATCAGAAGGATAAGAAACCAGAAAGAATCCTCAGGGGAAGGGGGGGGAAAGAAATCAAAATTTCCTTGGGTAAACCTGGAAACATGAAGCACCATGATTTATCAAAATAATTTCCTTGCTTACTTAATGTGAGAGTGGAAAGACAACATTAACTTTTTCATTAGTACCATCACAGTTGCTTTACACAGAACACTCAAAAGAAAAGCAGCATCTAAGCCAAATGACACTATGAAGAGATGATGAAAGCATCTGAGTAAAATCTAAACAACAGAGTAATAAAAATGCTTAAACTTTTCAGCATGTTTTGAGCACATACAATATCTTTACTACAGTCATAGAAAGTAGAGAAAGATAGGAAAGATATATAGGCCTGATGGAGTTAACAGATATGCAGATGAAATGGTTAACAGCTATGGTATTTTTGAGGTAAGGTGCTAATGAGAAATTGAACCAAAAATAGGATGAAAGGGAGTTTGTGTGTTGGGTAGAGGAAAAGCAGTTTTCTTGCAATTTTTTAACTTGGCTGTGAACAAGCAGCACCTGAAAAAGTAGTTCAAATCTCCTTCTGGAGCGATATGGGGATACACTACATAACCTTTATCAGGATTGCATCTTTCAAAACTTTGGTTGCTAGAGTTGCCCTTCACATCAATTTTTCAGTGTGGCTCTGCACAGCTGTTGATCCATGATGTTCCTGACTCTCTCAATCCTTCACTTCCTGCCTGGATTTTGAGGAACTTTAAGGGTCAAGTGTATTGCCAAAGGATCTATAGTTTGTCAGATTTTTTTTTCCTCGCCTATAGCACTATCCCATCATTTCTGTGCCTGGGTACCCATACTGCCTGCAAAACTGTAACCCACATATCTCATAGGAGGTCCAAGTAGTGGGAATATTACAGGATATCTTTTTCGTCTTTTGTCTTCAAATGCTTCCACAGAAACTTCTTTATTTTAACCTGAAACTATGATCTGCTGTGATGCACCCATCTGTCTCCCTTGCCCTGACATTGCCCAGCACAGATGTCTGCAGAAGGCAAATCCAGTCTTGGGCTCTGCAGGAGTCAGCACAGGAGTAGGTTGCTGTTGCTTTAAAGGAAATGYGTGAAGCCATTACTACCTGGCATTAAGATAACGATAGAGAAWGTACATTACTTCAGGCATGAAGTATGCAGTAGAGGATATTAAGTGGAGGAGGTTTAGTAATTAGGAGGAGCTATTCTACACAATCGATACGGACAAGTTGCTCTTTTCTTAATCCTTGTTGCAATGAGTGTTATTTCATGAGACCTTAAAGGGATAAATATCATTTCTTGGGAAGTAGTTTTGTGGGGGACATAAAACATGCTGATTTGAACTAACTACTGCAATGAAATACCCACATGTAAACCCATTGTAAGGCCTTCACTCCTTCTATAAAGCCTGTTAGRTTGCTCATTCTATCACACGCCACTAGCTTCTATTCTATTGACACTGGATTAGTAATTTTACAGTGGCATCAACATCTTGGAAAGTTCTTAATTCTCTGTAGTAAAAAAACAACAACAAAAAAAAACATCTTGAATTTGCCCATGTGCTCATTTCTTGCTGTTGACTGCAAGCAGATAAGCAATTACTTCCATTTGCTCCTGGAGCCAGGGTTTAGGTAGCCCAGCTTGGAACAAAACAAAACAAAACAACAAAAAACAAACAAACAAACAAACAAACAAACAAACAAAAAGACATTCTTATATGTTAAGAAAAACGCAATCTCACTATATTTTTAAAAAGTCAAATGCAAACCACCTGTAAGGCCTTGAGGAAGAGCTCCTTGAAGGTTCTCATTGTGATAAATAGATCTTCCAAGGACATTTTTTTTYGGTCTTCACACAGATAATCAGCAAGTTCTTCCTTCTTCTTTTCAATGTTGGCAAACTCCTTCTCCAGGTCCTTTGAAGCGCTAATACTGCCCTGAGACACAGTTTACAATACAATTTATACACATTAAGTAACCTATTCTGAGCTGCCCAGAAGACTTGAGCTAGTTAATGCAGAGTAATCCTTTTTTAAAAAAACCTGACAGTTAAGATTGGGTCAAAATGTGCAATCCCTTTTTCTAAATTAAACTGTTTGCATTTCCCACCCCTTTTGTTTGGGCCCAAAGTAACTCATTTTATGTTGCAGCTTTCATCAAACATCCATGTGGAAGTTTCACTCTGCTTGGGATGGCTGATCAAGAGATTCATGGCACCAGGATTAGCTCCGTTTATCTTTAGTTATATGACCCTGTTTTGAGAAGGGGAAAAGCTAGAATCTGAAGAATATTTGGAAATATATGCAGAAAAATCAGGTTGTAAATTTGGTCACTTCCCCCCCAAAGAACAGCTAGTCAAAACATGTAACTGTACTGCACTATACCCATTTATAGTTGCATCCTACATTTGCTTTTTAAGGCCTTCCTTTCTTTTGCCCACACAGAGAGCTGACTGATTCTCATCTGTTTCCTTTTCACAATACCACATTACAGGCGTGGAAAAAAACTGGGACGCTTCTTCCAYTGAGGTGCAGAGGGAGTGTGGTTATGACCTGCTTCCCCCAGAGCTCTGTTTTCGTTTGCAGCCTGCAGTCTCAGTGCCTTGGAGGAGAAGAGATTTAAAGTGTTTGAGAGAAGGAATGGGAACTGTCTCACACCCATTCTACCTACTTGAACAGATTTTCCATGCTGTATTTTTAAATCATCTGTCGACAACAGTAAAYGCTTCTCTATTTCCAACAATTTCTTCATATTGGCACCTGCTTCAGCTTGCATAACTTCAAAGTGGATTCTGAAAGACCCACAAAAGGGAAAGGAAATTAAAGCAGCAAGTCTTTTGTTTTCTTTAAGTTAAACAATTATRAACAATATTATCTCTGCAAATGAATATAGGATTAGTTGTCCAATCCAGACCTTGGCTTTGCAAGTAATTCTCCTCCACGTTAACCCATTTTAAAGCTGCTCAAACTCCATCTGAGGAAGATGCCCCAATTGCTTTGCATTTTTTTTTTTAACACCAAGCACCCACTACCTGCATGGGTAGACTGTGGAAAAATCTCACTGTTATAGTATTTATAATGCTTCTTCAAGATTTCGACCTATTTTTATTCATAGACAATTAACATTCGTCCCTTGTGTGCCAATACTGTCTTTACTTAATAGTTCTTTTCCCTCCTTGCTGTTTTTCTCCCTGATCTATTTATAGTCAGAAATTGTATTTCTTCTCAGACTTCATTTAGTTCACATGGAGGCCCAAACACGTATGCTGCATAACCAACACATTTTACTGTTCTGACAGTCTCTTTGCAGAGACACAAATCCAGACAAAAAGTACTGGATCAGCAATACATGACTTGGTGTTTTATGCTGCATCCAGATGTGAGCAGCATTAAAAGGGTCCCTTGCAGGCTCTGCATTGTAAACAACTCTCCCAAGGCTGATTAGCAAAACAATTTTATAAGTTTGAGGGCTTGACTAAACTAGAGGGCAATTACTTTATAAAAAAGAGTATATTAACAACCAGAAAGATTTAGATTCAGAGAAATGTATTTCTATTATCACACAAACCCAGAGAGAAATACAGATTTCAGCACACCATTCATCTTAAATTCTGCACAGATAGCTCRTGAAAGCTGTAATGCTTTCTGTTGCATTACTGAATCAACATACTTTTTACATTTAATTAATTTTAAGCAGCTGCTTAAAAATATCGGTACATCTCCAGATCTGCAGTTTACCCAGATTCTAGTTACAAGGAAAATTAAAACATTGTAAGGTTCCAAAGAACTCATAAAAGATTAAAAAATGCTAATTCTGAGTTATAAGATTGGGTTCCTGACTAATTTAGCACATCCTCATGTAATTTTTCTGACCTAACTAGGATGAGTTGGTGTTAAATTCATGAGGCTTTCAGGCACATGGAAGGAAGTCTGCAGGAACAGACCTTTTCTTTCCACCCACGTACAGACTGTGCTAATACTTAATTCAGGGCCACATGAGGTCCCTTGATCACTAGTAAATTGTCCCAGTTGCTCCCTCCTCACAACAGGTTTGCACAGGTACCTCCTGATGGGCTTGCTCACACATGTGACTGAGAAATTTAAGGGAAGATGCTGTTTCTATTGCAATCTGTGGGAGAAGAATCTGGTCTTTGAAAATGGAGGAGTTAACTCCTTGTAAAGAGGAGAAAATCCCACTGAGCTACATACGAGAGGCTTTAACCAAATGGCTTTGTAAATCTCAGAACCATGTGGTCTTGGAAGGGAACGTCTCCCACGCAGCGGAGAAGTCCTGTGACCTTATTATGCCACCATAAAATGACTCTGCTCCTGCTTGGTTCTAAGGAGATTGGCAACTGATACATGACAAAACCAAACAATAATGTCCTACCCTGCTGCCTTGGAAACGAAGTCAAGATCGTTGGGAAGCTGCAACAAATCTGTGTGGCTTCTTTCAACCTCCTAAAATTGAAGTGAAAAAGCAGTTATTTTGTACAATCAGTGAAAAAGTRTAGAAGTTTTTCAAAACAGTATCAGGACAGAAATATTAACACTTCAGTTTTGCTTCTTATAAACTGTAGGGTAAGTTTAGCCTTTAGTAAGGAGCAAATATGTTAAGCGAACCTGAGAAAGGAAACCTAATATTAACTGTCTCAACATGTTACTTCATATGTGTTTGATCCTTTTTGCCCAGAAAGCAGTGGCAAATTTCTCACTGTATTATAGGCATGGAGGCTCGCTCTCCAGATGTGTGTGGTGGCATACTACTGGAGTTAAAGGACCTTCATTTCAGGGGGACGTATGTTGATGCCAATGCACACAAGACTAACTTAACAGCTATGTCATACCTCCAAAATATGGTGAAGTAGAGTAACATGGCTTTGGTTTGCCTTTGTCTCAGTTAGTCTGAGCAAGGCACTAATTTTAAAACCTCCAGCATCTCCAATGTGATGCCCCTGGAAGGTACAGAAAAGAGAGTTCTTTGCTTCAGTTTCCAAGTCCTGCATTTATATTTTTTGMTATGTTCAGAAATATACCAATTAAAAAGAAAAATTTACTTACATAGTTCAGAAAGTTTCCAACTTTGAGAATCAACTGACAGAAGATTGGCAGTCGGTGACTAGTGAGAAGGGCTGAAGAATAAAAAGGGACATTTTCAATAAATTAAATTAAGTATTCTGAAATAGGATGTTCCTTAGGTCTGACAGCAGTGTTAAAACAATTCTCATCCAAGATTATGTAAAGTCAGTATTATTACAAATTTGAAAATAAACCAGCACAAAAATGGTTCCTGTATACTGTGAACAGAAATAAGTAAGATGAACAAAAGTGCAATGGGTAAGTTTCTGTTGGGGTCTCTTTCTTAAACTATGTAGAAAAACTAATTTTCCCATCAAGTTTAGGGTATACAYGTCATCACTGCAAGCACTCATGAGGGAGAACTACACATGAGAAARTATTTAAACTTGTAAGGTCAATAGCCACTGTTTTCAGCACATATTATTACAAGYTAAAAAACGTGAAGGTCCTCTTGCTTTGTAGTCTTCATTAACAAGAATAACAAGAAGCTGTGCATTTTGACAGCAGAAACTGGAATACGAACAACGTTGTTGGCAGAGCTAGAACAGAATTCTCACCGAAATGCTGGCCCACAGTGCTGCGGGCAGAATGAGACTGCAGAAAGCTGTTGATTGGGACACAGAGCCAAGAGCAACTATAGCACTGATGTTAAATAACCATGTATAGCCAAATTTTATACATAAATATACATAAAAATGTTGCAATTGAACTGGTCAATAGGAGGTCAATGACTGCTTTAAATTATTGATCTGAAGCTGTAACTCAAGAGCTAGTTTATGAAAGAATTGAGTTAAACTAAAACTGTAGCTAATCTTGTGTGGATGGATTTTATGGAACTCTGATGTGTATCATCAGGGATTATCTGTTTCGTAAGGCGCTCTGTTAGGTCCTTCTGGCTGGCTCCMTCACAGAGCTATGACCAACGTAGCCTGCAGGAAGAACCGTAACAGATTCATTGTTATGGACAAAAGTCTCTGCTGCACACATGAATTCAACTTAGATTCAGACAAAATCTGGGACTGGCATATAGAACCTTTCCCTCTTCTGTATAGCGGACTGCTGGTAGGAGTGAGCCAACATGTCTGTTTTATTTAACTTGATAAAAGCTCCAYTTCAGAGCAGAATAGCACAAATTGCAGC
The DNA here is from genome assembly GCF_003343005.1 of Rhea americana. Lineage (NCBI taxonomy): Eukaryota > Metazoa > Chordata > Aves > Rheiformes > Rheidae > Rhea > Rhea americana. The sequence continues at coordinate 317,695 of NW_028186436.1, forward strand.
TTTGCAGGATGAACTCCAGAAACAGAATCTGTAGTCAGGATTTTAATATTCACTACATATTCAACAATTAAAGGTTAATTTTGATTAGGTTATAGAATATGCTGTTATTGATTCTATTTAAATAGAAGTTTCCCGTGCCTGAGCACTTGACATACACACATCACTGTTGTACTTACTTTCACAGGCTCTCCTGATTGCTTGTGCTTTTGGCCACAGAGTATCCAGCAGAATTTTTGTTTCCTCACAAATCAGCATACATTCAATCCGCAACTGGTAGCTAAACAAAGTCAGAAAAAAAAAAAAAACATACTTGCCTGATTAATTGACTCATATTCAGTGTCCAGTGAAAGAATTACCCATTTTAGGCAAAGAGCAGCACCAGCATTGTTATGTTCTCTTTAATGCTCTGACATGAGAGAGTTCTCTCTGAACTGGATTATAAATAAATCAAATACTTAGACACTTCCAAAGATGTCCTAGAAACAAACATAATCTCCTCTTTCAGGAAGCAATGTAGCAATCAAATCTGGTGTTGCCTTCCTTGCATAATGAGGCAATATTTTTTGACAATTCCTGGGCAGCACAAGGCAGGGCTTTTKTTCTTCCTTCTAACTTCTAAAACAGAAATTCTGACTATTTTGCAGTGATGTCTTTTAATAGTATCATTACGGAGCCTCATCATGGATCAGTGTTGTGGAAAAGCCATGAAAACATTTTATAAAGTGTTTTTAAAGCTAGTTATAGCTTTGAGAATATTAAAAGCCACATTTTCTCCACCACATTTTACCATGAAAAAAGTGTCTCTGGCTGCAGGATAGGCAAATAATGAAATTTCTTGGAAACTATTCCTATGATTTACAACATATCACTGTATTCTTTTGAAGAACACAGGTTTCTTTCTGTGTGCCTCATCTGGTTAGGTAAAAATTTGGGAGGTGCCCAAAGCACAGATACTAAAGTAATTCACTTAATGGTTTGTGGGCTGTCTTTTACAAACTGAAATCTCTAAAACAGGGATGGAGAGTATCGGCAGCCCAGAGGCAGGATTCAGTCTGCAACACCATGCAGATAGTAACTGCACAAAAGTCAGCAGTTTTCTCACTACARCTTACTAATACCTGGGTGAATTTAACAACAGCTTGCCAAAGGTATCTGAAAGCCTTTTGGGACTTTGGGAAGGAAAGGTGTCTCAAGCATCAGTAGAAGGTTGGCAGCTCTACAAATAGCAATCACATGGCTTATCCTGAGGACTGAATGTTAGGAACATCTTTCTAGTACAGRAAACAGAGGACTTAATTCTTATGGATAACCCCTGTAAGAAACACACAYCCACAAGTAGAAGTTGAAGCAAACTTCACTTACCTAGGAACTTCCAGGAGATGGAGATAAAATTGATCTGTATTTGCTAGTTCTGATTTTTCTTCTTTGCAAGATTTCAGGCTGTTTATCTAAAGAGGAATAAAATAGTAAAATCCCTGCACAGCTATTTCTAATGCCCTTGTTGCTTCTCGTAGAGATGAAATCAGCTTTTCTGAACTTGCGGTGTGCACAGGCAATGGGGTTGAGGCAGATGMACCATAAATTACGCAAACAAACTGGTTTGCAAGGGCAAACTTGTAAGTTTTGCTGCAACTGGGAGGTCATCCTAGTACATGTATTTGTACAGCATGATAAATCCCTGATCTATAGGCAGGACTTCAGCATGCTATGGTGCACCCAAGTCAGGCAACCCCTTTAGAAAGATATGTCCCTACACCTCTAACTGAAACCTGCTCTGAAAAGCTCTTTATTCAGCCAGGTTCACAAATGCTGATATACTACATCCATTTAATTAAAATAACAGGAATGAAAAGCAGGATTTGGCCCCTTGGTGAGTCTCACAGTGTGTTGTTGCCTAATCTTTGTGTCACGAGGCCACAGTTCTCCTGGAGAAGAGTTCCCACCACTCTATCCTAGGAGGCCATTGACTAAGATGATACACAGGCATGTGGGATCTAGTCACAATGTCTTGCCCTATGAGTGYAAGTGTTTGAAGCTGAGCACTGGGCACACTCTAGATCCAGTAGAGTCAACATGCATAATAAATACCTCATGGTTTTCAGGCAGCAGTTTAAGTAGCTGTTTTAGTATCTCAGCATCAAACTTGGACCCATCCCCTTTGTGAATCATATCAGCGATCTCTTTATTGGAGCTGTGGGAAAGAGAGAAATACCAAGGAGCAGCAGTGTAAGGAGAGGTGACAWGGCAAACACAGGAGAGCACAGTCCCACAGCTAGCACTGCAGGAATAAAGAACGTTATTCACACTACACTTGCCTCCCATTGCTTTCAAGATCTCAGTCCTCAGCACAGTGCAATGAAAAAGCAGAGTCTTGGAAGCCTAAAGCAACTATTATAAAAACTTAGATGTGTTTTCTGAGTTTTATGCATCGTTATGCAACAAACCCAGAGGCTTCCCCTTTTAGTGTGGGCATCCAGTGGCACTGAGGAGAGATTTACTCCTGAATTTCTACACTGCTTTCAGCAAAGCCAAGGCTAAAACTGATGGCTTTCCTCCTGCTGAGAGACATTTAGGAAAATCCCAGACACTTTTACCTCAAATCTTCACCTAAAATTCYGGCAGACAACATATCTTCGAAAAGAACCCAGACAGCTCTAGCTGGGGCTCTGGAAACATCAGCTCCCCGCAGCTACGCGTGCTGGGAGAGGAGGCAGCTCGGTACAGAGCAGTGTCACCGTGCGAAAGGGGAAGCGGGGCTCAGCTGCTGGATCCCGCGGTCTCTAGCTGCTCTCAGGAGAGCTTAACTGCTGCCCAGGGAATCAGGCGGAGAGGAAAAAATAGCAGCCAGCCTACACAGAGCTATTCCACACCGTAAAGCAGAGTGTGCAATGGAAAAAGAGGAGGAAAAGGTGGTGGTGGTGGGGGGAACCCTTCAGACTGATTCTAATTTATTTGTAACACAAAAGAATCTCTAGGCTGAGTTTTCTTTCTGAAGCCTTTATAACATGAGACATTGCACTAAGGGCAGGGAGAGAGCAAAAAAAACTTATCTTCATACTGCAATAGTTCCAGGGAATGTCAAGATATTTTGTGAAGATATTTTGCCAAGAATTACTATGGATTCACTTCTTTTGCCTTTTTTTTTCTTTTTTTTTTCCTGTGGGGGTTGTGACTTGGTGGATTTCCCTTTGTTTAATTACATGAACTATTCCCTCTTTATAGACAATTTGTGAATAAAAACTATATACAATTTTGGATCTGAACTCCTGGAGATGTCTCTTTAAAATTAACTAACCACAAAAGTCACTTGGATTTTCCAAGTAATGCTTACTGCATGCAATTGATACTTATGTCAACAATACCCAAGAGAAATACTTTTCTACATGATTTTGTTGTTATTTATAAATATTGCCTCTTTAGGAATWAATGTTGATCCATTTTAGGTTTAGTAACCATTTCCAACACAGTATTAATTCCCTGGGAAGAGCCTGGCACTGCCACATCTTCTTAGTTAAAAAAAAAATTGTCTTCCTGCTAAAGATAGACAGCAGTTGTAAAATCTCTGCTGAAAATATTTCATGTATTTATTTAAAGTGTTTGTGTTTATTCAGATGATATGCTGAATCAGAGGCTGCTCTCCAAAACTTACCAYTTAAATTGCTTCAGAAATATATTCAGAAGAAGACTTTTCTTTAGATCTAGGAATGTGATCTGTTAAAGAAGAAAAGGTAAGAAAAAAAAAAGGAGTCAGCTAGAAGTGCATTTGCCTTGATTTTAACAGAAACTTGAGAGCTTTTGTGCATTTGTTGGTCAGATTAATATTTCTTCAGTAATAACATTATCAACACTATTCATGACTCAAACTTGGAGCAATTTACAAAAGTATTTGTCATTAGACTGGTTTTAGGAAGAGAGACAGAGACAAAGGCACAGAAAAGGGAATTGATTTGTCTAGAATATTTCAATTTGTAAGAATTAGCACTGAAATTCCCACATCCTCCCTTTATAAGTCTAAGACTTGTCCCTCAGCAGAGGGAATTTAACATGTTTAATCCTCTACCCGTCTAATCGGTGCTTTTTTTGTGGCAGTTTTAGGCACTAGATAGCAAAACATCCTTGCAAAAAAGCAAAACTTTATTATGAAAGACTGACAACAATGAAGAGTGATTAAGCTTTTTTTCCTAAGAACTTTGACAGGCTCTACAAAAAGTGAGAAACCCAGATACCTCTTTTGATTTCCTTATTTTTGGCCCTGTTTTCTCCTTAGGTGCAGCTGGTGGAACACAGAAAAGTAGCTCCAAGCTGGCATAGTCAGGTTCTATGAGCTCCTCGCTGCCACCCACCACCGCAGCCCACATGGAGCGGCTTTCTGAAAGAGAATGATGCTTCAGGATGGGCTACAGAGACAGAGAAATACTTTCAAGTGGTGCAACTTGCGGAAAAGAAAACATTTAGAGGATGAATGAAATACAAGGCTCATTAGCCCTGGACAAATGTTAATTATTTAAGAGTGGCAGCTCCCACAGACAGCATCCCAAAGGGCTGAAGGTTAATTAAACCTGGAAAACTACCACCACATGTGGTTTACTGAGCTGAAGGCAGCAGATGAACTTAATGGGCTGCTCCAACTTYTTTTTGCTGTTGCCGATGGTCTACATATTGCACAATTGTGGTACCTACACAGGRGATGTTGCTTCCAATTAGGTAAACATCTCTCCCTGCAAGAGATAAGGACTCCCAAGCCCAGCAACACTGCCACAGTCATTAGGAATCATCTAAATAMCACATGGCACTTCAAAACATGAAGTTATCTATAACACCAGAATTTTTAACAAAGCATATCACTTCTTCTTCCTTCAGGAGAGATTTCRGGAGAGACTGTCACTGAAGACACTGGGAATTAATCTGAGTTTGTATCTCATCATAAGGAAGCAGACAGTGGCTCAAACTGCTTTTTACACACTWGTTTGTGTATTTTATCATAGCAGTAAGTTCTTCCAATACTCATTCAAAAAAAAATTATTTTTGTAAGAACCCCTCTRATGTCCTGTTCTGCCATTTTCTTGGCAGCGAGCATGATGAAAAACTCCCACAAGATATGTGGTGTGTGAACAGAGTTTATAAAAACTGCAGCAGAAATGGAAACTGAGTTCAGAGTTTTATGAGAGGGACCTATTCCTTGCAAAAAGTTCAACAGGCCTTCCAAATCCCTTTGGYAAGCCACATGTGAGCCACAGATCTTAGTTTTATTTTGCAGCAGTGTRAAAATCACTGATGATGAACTGTGAGTTCATTTAGGAGGAACCACAGAGCATTACTATTCAATAGGTTTTTYCACTCAATGGATTTCAGAGTGTTTTGTAAACCTTAATTACTGCAGATTCATAACAACRTTTTAACAAATCAGAGTGAGAGGCTGAGTGGCTAAGAAAGGTCAYTTCTGGCAACAGAAGACAAATCTGGACCCTTAGTTCTGTGCTTTATCCAAACTATTATTTCCTCCACTTATTAGCCATGGCCAAGACTTTTCAAATTTATTACTAATGACTAATTTTTTGTAGGACTGAGAGAGAGCAATAGGACCATCTGTGCAGCCTGACTTACCCAGTCAAGGTCTAACCCCCGAAATTACAGTTTTTGTTTAGATGTGAAGTAAACAAACCAGCCAGCCCAGTGTTAAAAGCACGTACGTCTCACCAYATCAGAGGGGAGCTTCTGCCAGTGAAACACCTTCATCCTCAGTGTTGGTGTCTTTGCCTTCTTGGGGTAGGGCTGTCCGGTGCATCCACAGGCAAGATGGTTGCAGTCGGGACTACTGCACAGTGGAGGTGGTGGCAATGGCAAGGTGTTTATGCCAGGCATYGGAAGGGGCGGCGGGAGCATCTTGTGTCCAGGGGGCAGGGGTGGAGGGGCTGGCAGCAATGGTTGTGGAGCTGCCACAGCGGACTGCTTTGGGGAGGGTGGAGAAACACCTTGCTGGGAAGATAACGTGTTCCCTGGAGACTGCTGTGGCTTCTCAGGAAAGCAGGGTGTTGGAGAAAGGCTCAGATTCACTCTAGCATTCTCCTCTTCCAGGTCCATGTCAACTTGAATGCATTTGTTCACTTTCTGAACAGATCTCCTGGGYACTGAATTATGACGAATGGGACACTTCTTGCGTGGTAGTGAGTTCTTCATGGCTTCCCTGGTCCTGTTTTCCTGCTCTACAAGAAAATGGTGAGGTGCATGGATTAGCGAGGTCACTCCCCAGCTGCCAGCTCTTGCTAATTCCCACAAAAAATACAAAAATAACAGTAAGCTTCCATTTAGGGCCAACAGGAGAAACATTTCTATTTACATAGAAAACAAGTGACATTGCACAGTGGTTTKGGCTGGATATGTCAGGAGCAAGGCCTCACCATACGGCTCCTTTTTGATTTCCTCTTGCTCCTTCTACCTTTTTGTTGTGACATATAAAGGAAGAAAAAACAAATGCTCTCAGCACTGTAAATCTCTACCTGCCTTCTGGTTGTCTCCCCCCCAACAGTGTCGCTCAGCCATTCAGCCAGATACTTCTTTTAAAGGGGTAAAATGAATTCCCACTGTGGAGGTAGCTACATTCGTTGCTGCCTGAAGGCAGCTTCTCAGACAGCCTGGAAACAGTTACTCATTCCTGAGCCCTGAAGAGCCAAATTACCACAGCTTTCTTTGACTGCAGGAGGGTGGGATTTTGAGAGAAACTTTGACCTAGTAAATTAAACAAGCTACAGCTGAGGAAAACTCAGGTTGGGCTGCTCGGGAGCTTATGACCACACAGGGAAATGACAAGTAAGCTTAAAAATAACTAAGATGGTTTTACTTTGTCTTTCAATCAAATTTTCGYATAGGATAAATCCTTACTCTTGTGCTGAAGCTGTACCATTTCTCTTAGAGCTTCTTGCAAAAGAATATGTTATATGAAGGGGCTGCAGACACAGTCCTCAACTTGGACAAATGTCCAATTTTAAACAAAGTCAACGGAGTTGATGCAAGTCAACAGAGGCCCTTGCAGGCTCGGGAGTTGGTTGTGATTGCTTGACAGAGTAAAGCTTTCTTTTGCAAAAACTTCCATCTCTTATGGACAGAAGACGTCCTAGGACATTTAATCTCTGTGGCTATGGTTGATGCTCAGCTAACTTCCATAGCAATCTTCTACAGTGGTAATAACACTGCGTGTTAAACAGGGAATAATGAGCAAACTATCAAAATGCTACAAGCAGTACACATTACGTAGYCTTTTTAAAGATCTCGGGGAGGCAGCAACAGAGACCCACTTCATCCCAGCCCTTGCTCAAGCATTTGACAAAACATACATTAGTAGTATCAGTGTCTTTAGCAGCGTAAGYTGTATGGGTACTTTTAGTTTCATGCTGAGTGGAGAACCAGAGACTTATTACATATATACCATTCTTACRTTCCCAAAGGACTAAATTAATACTTACAAATTGGCATTATTTTCCTGACATAGCAGTGTAGATGGAGTTTTTTCTGTTTAAGTTGTTAAGGAAGCTGCATTAAAACCTACAACTGATGCATCTCTTTTCCACAGTACTCCTTTAAAACATCTATAATTTGATTCTTTTTGTCTTTAAAACTGAGCAGTTTGTTCTGATGATAGTGTCTAGTTCTTAGGATAACCACAGTTAAGCTATGAGCCAATGGCTCCAAGGCAAATTAAAGCCATAAAAATTTGGTTTGTGTTTTTAATCTTAATTTAGTAAAAAAAAAAAAAAAAAACTTAATTAAAAAAAAAAAAAAAAAAAAAGCTTACATTAAATATTAAATCAAAAGAAAATAACACTTGATGTACATACAAAATGGAACCAGTTAAAATTTGTGCTTAAAATAGCTAAACCAAAGACCTGTAATGGGAAATGAGTATTAACTGTACTTGCTGTTTACTTGAATTAATTTGTTTTCACTTTCCATAAATATTTTTTCATACAAATAAGCACTAACATTTTCCCAAAGGTAAAGTAGGCTTACATTTAATTTATGTAAACAACTTAATGTATCCCCTTCAGGACTCCACAATCTTTGTGCTAAACTTGTACAGATGTTTGTAATTACCCTAGCAGGAGAAGTGAGGGATTCAGCACTGTGAAAGAGCCTAATGAGGAATAATCCACTTTTTGCTAGAAATATTAGGAGTAAAATGAGCTGATAAAAAATTCTTATTAGAAATAATCATGTACATTTTCTTCTGCTTATGTGAGTTAATTAAGCTGTTGTGGGAATCAGTAAAAGCCTATTAATTAGGAAGCTTTTTTAAAAAAAATCAAAGAGCTCTTGTAAATTGCTATAGGGTTTGTATAAAGGGAAAATCTTCTTCTTAAATCCTAATGAAATAAGAATACATAAGAATACTTCACAAGAAACATAGCTAATATGCTTTGAATGATAAATAGTTTTATAATTATGTACCTTCAAAGATTGTACCTTTGAGACTATGCAGTGAAATCCATCTCAAATAAATTTGAGACTATGCAGGGAAGATTAAGGCTGTGGTATAACTTCAAGGCAGCTTTAACTTACATTGCTGACAGTGTTCAAATGAACTTGTGGGTGTATTAAAGAAAAAAATCTCTGCATGAAACTTCTTCCTAGAATATGCAAAAATACATCTCTGGCAAGAGAATTATACCTTAATACAACCAAACAGGGACTGGCTTGCTAATGACAGGTCGGAGAGCGAGGTAACGGGCTTGTACCGTTCGGGCAAGGCRGGGAACAGCAGCCGACTCCGTGGGCTAGCCCGGCTCTGAGGATCCAGTTGGGAATCAATGAACCTCCAATTAACTACAGAGTTGTTTCCACTACTCTGCTACTCTGCTTTTTGTTTTACTAGAAAAGCTACTAATATTCAAGGGTTGCCACAATACAGACTTTCTTCCTATATTTATTGATGCACTGAAAATAGACCTACTTCTCACTAGCCTAGAAACGCACGCTGCATTTTGATTATGTAGGATTTATATATAAATATAATGTACATACAAAAGAATTACATATATATAAGACCACRTAAGCATTATCATTTTTTCTTTCTAGTGTTGCTGGTGGGCTAATGTGGACTTATGTCATTTCATTTGTAGCTGGAAGCGCATTTATTAGTCGTTCTTGTACTGGAAACGGGTTTCAGGGAACACTTCAGAAAACCTGGCACTTCACCTTGTGTGCTATTTCCAAAGCTTTTTTGAAAAACTGAATTACGAATTATGTTTCTAGGAAGTTTCAAGGTAACTATCAAAAATGTAGGAATGTAAGATGTATAATAAAGYGTAATAAGATGGGCTGTTTGCTAAATGGCTAGAAATGGGTGTATAAATCACTCAGGAGGAGGGTTAGTCACTCAATCACACACCACACTTTCTAACCAGAAGAAAGCGATTATTTGTTAGCCCCAAAAAGCTGCACTTGCTACTATTTGAAGTCAGGCTTCTGTTTGCATTAAAAAMCTGTGTTGGCTTTTCAACAAGTGTCACTTTCTTTTTGTTATTTATGATTGTACCAAAGATTGAAAATAAGTTGAAGAAATCAAAGTTCTCTGTCCTTCCTTGAAAAAGCAATTTTTATTTAACTCCTTTTCGCCATAAGGTTTACCCTCCTTCTTTCAGGTACATTCATGTGGGTTTCAGGGGCTTTCTGCAGTCAGGGTTTCAGAGAGGTATTAGGGGAATTACAGTTCTTTAAAAGTTACACTCTTCCTTTTACAGTAGCAACCATATATTACAAAGTCACAAAAGAGAAAGAAAGTGATTTCTTGCTTGCTATTAACAGCATTTCTCTTGTGATGTTTTTCATCAACAGTTGTCAAAGTGTTTTATTTGGATACGATTGCTCCTGTTTTACAGGTGGGGAATCTGAGGCACAGACAAATGACATGCCCCAAGCCATTCGGGAAGTCGGTGGCAAAAACAGGATAATCCCAGTAACCCAAGTCTTTCTGTCCCAGTTTAGTGCTCTGGCGATCGGAAAGCTATTTAATGTTTGCAATCCTGCCATTAACCTTCTTCCTCCGTACTAAGATTCAGCTACTGCTGTGCCTCAGTTCTCTCATACCARATTATTGAAAGCAGATGGAAAACGAGGCAGAAGGGCTTGCCTTCTGCTCTGGTGATGTCTGGAGCGCAGATGTGAAGTCTACGTGATTAATGCTTGTGGGCTAGACCCTAGGGATGGTGTTACAGAAAAAGCATTCAAGAGAACTATCTGCACTTTACAGCAGCTGGAGATAAGGCAGGAGCCTTGGGAGCTGCTGCAGGTGGAGTTTGAGCCAGTAGAAACTATGAGGGGGCTAAYGTGGAGGGGAGACTGCTGCTAAGACTACTACTAGCTGGCAGTAGTGGTCTTAGGTGGTCTTTGTGCACCTGCAGCAGAGCAGTGAGGCAGATCAGCTTTAAGAAGCCACGTGGTGGTGTGTGTAGAAATGGGGAGGGAGTGTGCAGGGTAGGAGGCTTGGAGAAGAGAGGTCTTAGGACTGACAGAGGGCTATGTAGAGGATAGAGATGAGCTTCAGAGCTGGAACATAGGTAAGGCTGTGTTGAGGAAACTTGATGTTTTTCTGAGCTTATCCTTTGCAAGCTGCTGCCTGAGATGTRGGAGATTGTCCCTTATTCTGAGATCAATATGGTACACTCCTTTCCTCCTGGTAGACTGTGAATGTTCTCCTTCAGTGGAAAACCTACCTTAGGAAAYGCAAGGGATTCAACCAGAACTGCACAACCATCACGGAGCTACTGGGCATGAAAGGATGTGAATGATAATGTGCAAATAACTAGCACGCTAGAAGGCTGGCTACACAGGACACATGACACTATACATGTTCATAAAATATGTCTCTGTATTTCAGCTATACTCTTCAAAACGGAAAGGAATTTCTKCAATTATTTTAATTGGAGTCTGTATATCTGAAGGGATTAGTGACAGGATATACTAGCTTTTATCTTTAGATGTTTATTAGGTTTGAGTCAGGTCGTGGTTTGGAAGAGCTTATCATGTGCTGGTTGTCATTTGACTATCTTTAGGTTCTTTTACTACAGAGCTACATTGCCATTGCCAATCTTGCTAACAGTAGTTATTCTGGGAGATTGTCACTGCAGTTACAGATATCTGAGCAGACCTGTTCACCATTACTGCCTCAGTTTTTCCCTCTGTAGTCACTRTTCTAGGCATGGCAAAACTGTTTTTCACAGCATGTCCATAGCTTGAATGTGATGTGACTGAACAAAACATGGGTTGTGATGGAGTTTGTCTTTGGCAGTTCTCAGATGAATTTGCTCCCAGATGCAGTAGGTGAACATAACCTCCATGACTAATGTGTTCACCTGTATTTAATTACTGTGACTGTTAACAAAATATATATTTATAGAGATAGAATTTGCATGGTACTAATTTTATTACTGCTAAGCTTATATGTTGCACTCAAAGTCTGCACTGCGTACAGAAAACCAGAAATATATAGATCTAGACTTTATGTTTGGACAAATGAAAATTGGTTAATTTTCCTGAAAGGCCTTCCWAGTTTTTTTCCTTTAATTTGAGTTTTATCCTGCCTGCTCCCAAACAGAACAGAGGTATTTCTCAGCATCTGCAGCTATACTGAACGTAAATGAGGACCAAGTAGTACATTGTAGGTGAAAGGCTTTGGCATGGTTTTGGAGGTGCAGAAGTCCAGATGTGCTCTAAGCACAGTGCACAGGTACCTGCACCAGGGCTTGAGGCTGAGCTCAAGCATCGCAGTGCTGGAGCAGCTGATGTATGAGCTAACATTCCTGCAGATCTCACTACAGACTAGTAACCTCCACCAGAGGGTCAACTAAGATTCACCAGCCTGTCTGACAATCTCTGCTCCAAGGATATTTCTATTTTAAGGGCTCGATCCTGCAAAGACCTACGGTGCCTTGACTTTATGTACACTGGAGGATACACTGACATTGGTGGGCTCCAGAGTACTGTAGCTAAGTCTTTGCATGATCAGGGCCTTCAACAAGAGCCATGGTACAACAGCAGGAGGAAGCACCTCCACCACGGACACAGTGTGAGTAAAAATTACAGCACCAGCTTTCTCKAACAGAGTGGAGGTCTCTTTGGTTTGTTTCTTTTCACTTAAGGAAAAAGATTTTTAACTGTGCTGTAAAATGGTATTAATAAGCAATTCTGGTTGGAATCCAGAATTAGAACATAGCTTAATTGTAAGGTTTATTCTATTGARGAGAAACCATTAAAACAATTTGGGCCCTCATCATCCCCACAAAAGAAAGGAAAGGTGTCAATTACTTTGATTTCTTTTATTCTAAAATTTGAAATATTTTCATTATTGAAATATATATATAAAAAAAAAACTAAACAAAACAAAGAAAACCCCAAACCTGAAAATCTGTCCTCTTAAACATACCCAATTTCTGGTGAAGTGTTTGGAAAAGGCTTTTGCTCGTTTCTTCCATAGTTTGGTTTTATCATATAGCTGATGTTTAATTAGGAATATGCAGTTATTTGACAGCTAGAAACTTGTGGTGTTCCCAGCTTGTTTACATTGTGTACTCCACATGCATTTCCTGTAATATACTGCAAGAATGTTTTTTTGAGATGCAAACTCACTATTGGCTTAAATGAGCACAGACCAGTTGAAGGAGCTGCAAGTGTCATTGTTTTTACCAGCAATTAGTTTGTACTTAAAACTATTATTACTGAAAAATCTTCAGAATCATGAGCTTTACTTTAAAGTTACAAATGGAGCATATCCTAGTTGGACATCTTCCTTTGACCTGCTCTGATTCTGCCCTCCTGTTCTTGTTAAATAATCTCTGTAATGGAAGCAGAGCTGCTTTTAAGTAATAATTCTAAGTAAGTGCTGTGCTTTGACCTGCTTATCAAGATGTCATTGTATAGATAATTTAATATGTTTTTCACAGATGATTACAGAACAAAGACCCAGCAGTGACTCAAAATAACCCAGTTCTCAGCAAGCTCTTGATGGCAGTGGAAAGACAATGCCAAATGCAGTTTCTTTGAAGGCCAAGCTAAGAATGCAGAGAAATAAAATCCCTGGCCCTGTGAAAAGGGTTTTTCTCTTCAGATGCAAATGGGAGTAGCTGAAAGACCAGAGGGAGATGTGGACACCTGCTGCAGCATCTGAAGAAATCAGCCTACCTGGAGTATCAGCAGGTAAGGCTCCCCACGTAACACCAGGGTAGCTTGTTTGTTCCCTAGTCCTAAATCTCAAAATGCTTTTGTTCCTTTGGTAAAACAGCAGTGTGGGCTGGAGGAGGCTGGCTGCTAGGTTCTTGATGGAAACACGGAGGTTGGAAAGCTGCTGGGTAAACTTCTTTGACGGTCAGATTTTTGTAGCCTGGGCTCTGATTTAAGAGTAGGAAAAATGGAGTAATGAGAGGGAAAGGACTGATACTTGGGTGATGTATTCTGAGACTGGAAAAAAAGAGAAAAGGGTAGACCTGTAAACGTGATAGTGTTAGTACTGCAAATTAAACCTGGACGACTCACGCAGTTCTGCGGGAAGCGGTGGGTCTCTGCCCACCTCCGCTAGTGGGCATCTGATTTCAGCCACAGTGGGGCTGTGCTGTYCCCCCGGGATCTTGGGAACTGAACCTGCAACACGCCTAGTCTAAACTAATCTTTGCTTTTGTTAACCGAATTCTCAATATACTTGTAACAATGCTGTTGTTAAAAGTTATTAGTGATTTAATTCGTGGTTTAACACCTTAGTCCAGCAAAGTTTTCAGTAAATGGATTACAAGTCCTATAAAGCAAAGCAAAATAAGCTTTAGCCTGAACATTAGTCTAGACACARTGAGTTACCATATAAAGGCATAGTTATTAAATGTAATAATCTCTTTCACTTGATTCATGTTTCAGCATAGTATCACACCATAGACTCAACATACAGAATTTTAAATTGACAGCTATGTACAAAACTATGATACAAAGTTATTACAAAACTTAATTGAGAACTAAAGCTCTGAATTTTTAAAACACAATACTGCACATTCCCAGTTTTAAAGCAACAGTAACGTGAAACTACCCGTTCTGCAGTTTGAACACATAGACGTTTAAGTGCAAGCAGCTGAGCAAGATATTCAAACCCAGAGATTTATTAAAGGATGAGCTGAAAATGTAGCTAATAGAGCCCCCTGGAAAACCTCTTTCTACTGCTTTAATAACAGGAACTTGGGCCCTGATTCTCCAAAGATTTATGCATGTATCTGTATGTGAGGCTACTGAAAGACTACTGATATGCTTACATTTAATTGCACATAAGCATAGGTGAAAAACAGAYGCTGTTTATATGGCCATATGTTTAATAAAATACATGTACTTTATTTCTATGACTGATCGCCCTTGCTTTAAACAATTGAGAGGGAAAATACATTTGTCTGAGCTGTATCTTGGATCTGCTCCAATATAAATCCTCAGTGGGCGATGAGGGAGCAGCTTTGACCTGTGACAGTGCAACAAGTGCTTAACTCATATCCTTAATTTAGTTGAGGCACTGCTAGTTTAAAAATTTCTCAGAGGGCCAAATGCTGCAGYGCTTTCTTGGGCAATGCTCAACTATCGTTTCAAGAGGAGCCTGCCCTAAAAGCAAGCTGAAAGATTTGGCTTGAAGGAGAGTTTGTCTGAGATCTGACCCCTGCAACCCTCYGCACAGAGTCCCCACATCTCAACGGGCGTCGCTCGCAGCACCAGGCCTTGGCAGAGGTCACATAAGGCACGGGCTGAAGGTGCTCAAGTCTCTAGGGAGGTGCTTTGGGCCTTCAGGAAGGGATTAAAAGCCTGCGTGAGGAGAAGCTTTGCATCCAGTTACAGCAAAGGTGACCACGAGTGGTGTTTGGGTCCCGCAGAACTTCACTTCCGAGAGACTGGCAGCATTGGGGGGGTTTGTTAGCATTTCACTGGGTCTCGATTATTTCTTCTGCCTTGCTGTGACACCTGCAGGAAGAGAGGGAAATACAATGTATTCACAACTATARAAATGAAGCTGTGCGGTTTTGGATGTGTGCGTATCAAATGGTCAGGGTGCTATTTGGGAAACCAGCATCAGATAAGTTAAAAAATAGTAGATCTAAAWTTTTATTTACTTAATAAAAATCTTGCATTCATTTACAGAATTGATTCTAATGAAAGAGTTTAGCCAACTTAACTTTACAGCTAGGCACTAATTCAGTCCAATAATATGAATCTTGTGTTTTCCAAGTAGAATGTTGCAATATGCTTCTACATTTTACATTACTAAACTTACTAAATTTAGAAGCTGATTCTGTTATCTTTGAAAGAGGAGCTGGCATTTTTTGCCAGTGGTTTATGCACGGGTGTCATTGTAAACCACTGTGAAATGAAATCTTTATGTGGCATTTCATGCAGTTGTGGGGCATCTGCCCAGCTTGCATATTATCTGTAAGGGCAAGCACAGCTGGGTCCTGGCTGCAGGGAAGAGAGATTCACAGGGCACGAAGGAAATCTCCTGCTAAGATAAATGAAGAAAAATTGCAGTGCTGAGTTCAGCCCTGCTCCTGTGCTCCTGTGCCCATGTATAGTCTCCCAGCTGCTCAGAGGTGCTTCTTGAGGGAGACAGGACTGCCAGGAGACAGGGCTGTATACTGTCATTTTAAGGTCCTGTCCCATGTAATAACTGAATGAAATACCATTTCTAATGACAGACATGAAGGCAAAGGCCATGCAGGAAGACAAGCATTAGCCTGATTACATCCCCATGGTCCATTAAAACACAGCCCACAGATGACACCGAGGCTGCAGAAGGGGAGGTGAAACATCTGCTTCTCTAGAATTAAACTGAAACAAAACCCCAAAATGATTCTTGCAGATTTGAAAGGGCTGTGTGTCCCTGTCCTCCCCATGCTGGAGCACTCGAGGGCGCTGCTGGCAGGACATGGCTGCAGCTGGGTGTTGCATCTCAAGACTGCACTTAACTGCTGCCTTCCTGCCTGAAGTTTACTCAGACACTTCACAGAGGTACTGGTTCTCAATGCATCCCTCTCTGTTGCTTTCCTGTGTAGTCAAAGGAGAATTCAAAGCAACTTGTGTCTGTGTTTCTTTTTTTTTTCTTTCCCAGATGGTATGATTCTTATATGATTCTTTTTCAAGCCTGCATGGAATCCCTCTGCATAAGACATAAATAYTCTTACCTCTGCCTCATGGCTACTATTTTCTGCTCTTGCTGAGAATCCTCATTAGGATTCTTAAACAAAATAACTTCCCTTTCCCTCTCAATGTAAATTTTCATTGAGGCATGAAAGAGCCCAAGAGGAGGCCAGGAGTAGCCTGGAGTGCAACTACCCACAACGGAGCTGATTTTCTGTTGCCAGAGGTCAGGCTGCAAGTGCAGGATAAAACTAAGCCTACGTGGAAATCCCGCTGGGCTTCATCCGTTCCAGCCTCCCAAGAGGGGACGGAGGCAGGGGGGCCCCAAGCTGCAAGGGAGCAGCGCGGCCCCGTTTGGCTCACGTACCCAGACATGGGGGGATGCTGAGGAGTAAACACATTCCTTTCGTGAAATGAGACCCGGAGAGATTTGGCATTATTGATTCATTTCATAAGAGGCCTATCAGAATGGAAAGGGCAACAAGTAGCTATGCGATTTCAGTACAGTGGACRTTTTCTTTCTGTTCCTTGCTTTTCTTTCAACTTGCTATAAATACAGGCAAACTTTCATAAAAGTCATGTAGGCAGAACTCCCAAAGTTTTCTTGTGATGAGCGACTGCATGTTCCCAACATCGCAGAAGGATGCAAGGGATGTGATACTCACGTTCTTACTTGAAACCGAGTTTACATGGTTTGCTCCAATTAACTACTTCATGTGTCAAATCAGGATTCTGACACTGAATTTGGCTTTGAGCTGGAGCTAGTATCTTGCCCCAAACAGTATTTCTCCCCAGATCCACTGTTTTATTTCACATGCCAARTACTCGCACTTGAACAGTGCTACAGCATGTGGCTACCCTGAAAGCAAACCAAACATCTTTTGCAAGAAGTGTGTACTGAAATTGCATCTTTATAGTTTTTAGGAAGAAACTGGATCAAAGCAAAGATTTTGTTTATCACATGAAGCTGGATTCACTTGGTTAGAATAACAACTTTTAATTATCTGCAGGGAAAGGCAGGTTGGCTGCTACTGACATGGAAGACAGACACGTGGGATATGACCCTGCGTCGTGGGGAGAGCAGCACTGACTCCACTCAACGCAAGATCAGCCCCTTGGTAAGTAAGAATCAGAGTAACAAATTTGTTTTAAACATATTTGTGATTAGACACAAAGACAAAAAGCTTAGCTGATACGCCAAGAACTGATTAAGTTTGTCCCAATGCAATGGTTAGTTTACAAAAAAATGCCTTTGTAAGTTTACATACCTCATTGTACCACACAACCTTTTTTTGTTTTATTATCTCCAGTATCAGTGTCAATCTCTGCTTTTAAATGAAAGAGAGACRCTAAATATATACGATCATGGCAAGGCAAATATAACAACAGGGAACTTCTTAGGATAAGCCCRTTATGTAGTAATAGAGAGGTCCTTAAAATGCAGCCCTGGGTGCCTAGGGAGCTATGCTCATTGCCGATGTCAGGAACGCCTGGTGAGGGCTGGGAGTGTGGGGTTTACCCTCTGCTGCAGCTTCTTCTACTGTCTCCTGGGAAGGGCAGAGTGAGGAATTCCTTCCATTCCTCCCCACTTCTGCCGTTTTGGGGAATGGAGGAGCTACGGGGCAAAGAGAGTACCTGAAGCTGTCAGGGAAGGGGGAATTGGGGTTAGGTGGGAAATAAAAAGAGATTTAGGAGAAATTTATCCCCATTTCAGAAAAGCTTCAGGAGAATAAAAGTTTGGGAACCACTGCTCTGGGAAACCACTTATATTTTTGGCTTGTTTTTAAGAAGAAAAAAAATGGCTCGTTTAGAAACATAAATGATTATAGCCCTGAGGCATAGCAGCACTATAGGCATAAGCCCCTTTGCAGTAGATGCTCAGATCATGTTGTCTTCCTCAGCAGTAGGTATTCAAACCCTCCTTTCCTTTTTTCTCTACCTTCTTTGGAAGGAAAAATTCCTTCTTCCACCTCTTGCCTGCTATTTGCTTGATCCCAGGATCTTGCAGAAAACAGGCTTTGGACAGTATATTGTATCTATCAAAAGGCTGACAGAACCAAGGGTCTCCTCTATGAGTTAGCTCCTCTATTTTGGGATAAAATATCCACCCAAGGTTGGCTCCAGCTCTGTTGAGTCTGAGGGACTTGGAAATACTTTCTAGGATTTCGGACGGGCTGTGCATGCTGGAAGAGAGCATGGGCAGGCTCCATCTTTCCTATTGGCCATAGTTCCTGCTGGAAGGGAGTAATGAGCATAGGGAAGGTGTGACCTGCTCTTTCCTGAATGAGTGGGCAGCCCATGACACGGGATCAATTCAGTTTGCTGAATACAGTCCTTTTTGCACAAGCGTCAGCAAGACACTATTTTTACTTGTTGGCTTTGTACCCCCATCTTACAGATCAAAGGCYTGATGCTAAGAAGAAGCTCCCTGAAGTACACTTGGCGCATGTTTTCCACTTACTGCAGGCAAAAAGCTTTCGCAACAAGGCTTATGATGGAAAAAATATCACAGCAGTGCTGATGCTGCTGGCATTACGTGTTCATAAAGAGTAGAGAGGGGTGTCATCACTGATTAAGCACCCAGTATTAACTGCTTTTAATCACTGCTCTGGAGTCTAATGGAGCTTTTGTTTGTACATAACCATGGCTTATAGCTGTCTTTAGTGCATTTGACAGATGTGCTTACTGCCATTTTTAGTGCATATGTGTAATGGGCTTTTTAATTATTGATTCATCATTACCCTTTTATAAACAACTTATAAATGCCAAAAGAATGAATAATGCTTGCTTTCTTTTTAAACCTTTTTCATATTAAAAAAAAAGAAYAACAACTCCATTAAACAGAATTGTTCTGGAGGCAAGTGGCCTTCTGTGGACAGTACTGGACCTCTAAATGGGGAGGAACAGATATATACAAACATACTAGGAAGTCCCCCGATTTAATTCAGTCCCAGAAGGCTATACAATATATAAATAAATATATATCATATATATTATATAATATTTTTATATATTACATATAATAATATATACTTATATATATAATAATATATATAATAATATATATAATGTATAAATATATAAAATAGGCTACCTGTGTAGCTTTTGCTGTGCCTCTTCTTCTTTTTACGTTTTCCAGATGCTCTTTGCTTTTCCCTATCACTGTAAGTTTGTCCAGGGGGAAGCGTTGCAGAACAGGAAGAATCAGTAGCTGGCTCCTCCGAGAAAGACTTCTCTTGAGAGGTGTCCAACAGTGAGTCTGTACCAGGGTCTTCATTTTCCTTTGCCTTCTCTTTTGACTCTGCCTGATGCGCTTCATCAAAGGGAGTGGACTGTGCACTGCCAGGATCTACTCCGTTCTTGTTTAGCTGGGSATTGCTTGGCTGGATTATCTGCTCCTTAGCTGGCCTGACGTTCTCTGAGCCATCAGGATGGGATTCATTGTCCTGGTCTTCTGAGGTGGACCCATTGAGCTGGTCTCTCTGAACAGTGCTCAAACTGCTGCTCATAAACTTTATCTCGCTGCCTATATTGGTGACAGAGAAGGTGAAGGTGCTACTCTTCGCGCTCTCCTGGAGGCTTGCCAAACTGTCTGCCTGCTGCGTGCCTGCTCCTTGCTTGGGCTGACCGGCCCCATCAACTTCCATCAAGCTTACAGATGGGCCTTCAGTTTGGCACTCCGGTGGCAAATTTTCTTCAGTATTTTGTTTAGGTAAGGCCTGGTTTGAAGCTGAGGCATTTGTAACACCTTTACCTGTCTCTGTTAGCCCAGTGGTTGAAGGGGGAATGCTTTCTGAGGGATGACCATTGCTGCTTTGCTTTTTCTTATCATTGATGTGTATTCCTGCTGCTTGTGGATCTTTAGTGCTCTTTCCTTTAAACAAAAAACACATGATCAGGCACAGCTGCAGAATTACAGTTGAAATCAGCCGAGGTGTTTCTGTCACTGGGACACAAACTTGCAGTTGCCTGCACAGGGTACATTGAACYGAAAGCAGCTATGCACAGGCAGGACCATTTTATCATAGAGCCAMGGATGAACTGCTTACTTAACACAGTGACATCTCCTCTTACACCCTATGCGGTCACCTCAGTTGGACTCCAAGGCTCCAGTGCGGCAAAGCACCTGCTCCATTTGCAGCAGGTGTTTGTGTGTCATTGCCGCTAACTGGCTGGCTTCCGTGGAAGTCAACGGAGCTGCAAGACGGGTGCCTGAAAGCCTATGGCAGAAACAGGGAACCAGCTTGCAAGGTCCTGAACCACCTGGGACCCCTGGCTTGATTTGCAAGAGGACTTCAAAAACCCCTTCCCTTCCCCCATCACTCAGGCCTTTTCCAGCCTAATCTTGCCCTTGCAGAGCATCTCAAGATAGCCACAGCGCACAGACCAGGCCCTATGGGGGCCCAGTGTTCCTGTCCTCATCTAATGTGCATTGAATGTTGGTGCTGAGGTCACAAGCTCCCCCCCCCCCCAAACACACACACACACAAAAGCTGAAATCCTCTTAGGGTGTCTCTCAGCAAGTACTTGAAAGTMTTGGGATGTGGATCCTTTTGCAAATGGGGTTTTGTAGTCCTTACACCCAAATGTRGACTTGTGGCATGGTACAGTGATCTCCAGAACACTGACAAGCTGTGTTATGAGACTCAGTGGCATGAGGGACTTCATGTGGGGATGACACCAGTGTGAGGAGGACACCAATAGGGGTCTAGAAGCATCAGAGTCCCATCAGCATGGTGCAGTAGCTGAGCCATGGGCCATGCCTCTCAGAGGGTTTATCAGTGTGGGCACAAGGCCAYGCTGTGACAAATGTATTGCTGCTAATTCAGGAGCAGGCCTGGCAACAGCACAGGACTCTCTGCTCTGCTTCTCCATTGCACTGGTTGTGGAGCCTCCTCAAATAAAATGCCCCAAATATTAATGCTGGAAAGTTCTTGCATGTGTTTTTGGCTCAAGCTCAGAGGCAGATGGGAATGAATAGCTGCAGGCAAAGTCAAGTGCATGTCCTTACCAGGCTGTGTCTCCTCTGGGCTCTCKGCTGGCAAGGTTTTAGGAAGTGCATCTGTCTCATTTCTGTTCTTTGTCTTCCTCAGTGTGAACCCTTTCCTTATGTCGGCCAGCARTGCATCAATGACACACACGTCCTCCTGTTTCACCACTCCCTTCTTAACTGGGATAGAGAGATGAGTGTTAACAACATGCCCCATGAGCCAGGGCCCAAGGCCTCTGACTCTACCCTGCCYGTACACAGGTGCAGCGATGCCATCCTGCCTCTTCTGCCTGCTACCTGCTGCCCTGGCGCAAATGACATTGGTGCAAAAGCACCCGGGTGAAACCTGGCTGTGGACCAGCCCCTGGGACAGGGCCATAGGTCTTGCAGGAAAAAAAAGCCACAACCACGCTCCAGGATTCATAAGACCTAGGGTGCACTTTGGCTTTATCCCTTACCTGAGTGCCTTGGGCGGTCGCTCAGGGCATGCCATAGCAGCCACCGCAGCTTTTCCGAGTTGAAGTCAGAGGGTTTAGCCTAAAGCCCCAGCCACTACAGACTGGCACATACTCTTCCCTGACCTGTGCCTAGTGATGTCTGCTGTGCCATGACCTTGAAATACATCCTATTTGCTATCCACGTTGGTGGAGCTGGTTTTCTTTTCTTTTTTTTTTTCTTCTTCTCTCTCTCTCTCTCTCTCTTTTAAATAGGAACAAAATGATCTTAATTTTTCCTTCCTCTTAGCTTCTTTTAGTTTTATTTTTCATATGTGCCTTTCATTTTCAGCCACAGAAAGGCAGATTTAAGCTACCTGCAATATTTTTGGAACTTCTGCAACCTCTGATAAACTGGAGTAAGCTACTTAAGTGCTTTGGGGATTTTTGAGGAAAAAGTCAAGTGTCCTTTGCTAGATTTGGGATTCAAAAGCTTTGTTAGAAACTGAAAAAGTTCAAATTACTGAAATGTTTCAATCTGAGATTTTTCCTTCTTTGTTCAGTTAGAAAAATAAACTTCTTGGCCTAGCTGTAACTGTGGAAAGGCAATTCTTAGCTTTGACTGTAAGACACCTGAATGTCTTCAGTGAGCCAGCACCTGGAAACCCACAGAATAAACTACCACTCTTGGTCTATTAAAACAAGAAAAGATAACAGYTTCTATCAGCTGTCCCAGCCAGTTTGGGATGACATGAACATCTCTCTTTGATGAAACCCTTTCAGATACTTACTGACTTTTCCATTTTCTCCCTTCTGTCTCTTTGCCTCGTCTTCTTCCAGTTGTTTCTTCCTCTTCTCTGCTTTTGCAGCTTGCTCCTTTCTGTCCTTGTTTTCCTGCAGTTAAGTAACAGGGAGCATGAGAAAGTTGGCTAAATATTTGGTAGAAAACCCAATGAAGAGAAAGATGATCTCCTCAGTAAATAAAAATGGATCCTAAGATTATGTACTGTCTTTCCAAGAGGGTTGAGGGAGACTACCGGCTTGTCCAGGACTCTGCCCATTTCTAATAGCAGGTGGCAGCAGTGATCTGTGCAAATCCTCTGAATAGCTGAGGCAAATGTGTAAGCTACTGAAGCAGTGATTTGCTTCAGACTTGTGGCCTTTTAACCACATCCCCTTTTTACTTCTCCTTTCTAAGCTTGTTTGCTCAAGTTGAAGGTAAGCATTAAGTTTTATAATCTTGATACTCTAAAACCTATGCACTTGACTCCAAAGCAACTTTATGAATCTGAAGCCAAAGTAGCATGGAAAAGTCATAAATCTCCAGAGTGTAGCTCTGAAGTGCTGTTGTGAATCTGGATCTTCCTGAGCAAAGGCAATGGAGCTGGTTCTGGCTCTGCCTTTAAGCCCTGGGCACCACCTTGAGAGTGTAACCACTGGGTCTCTCCTGTTACAGGGTTGATACAAGGCAGAGAGAGGCTTTGGCAGGAAGGAATCARTGGGGAATACTCTGCTGGGGTCTAGCCTTTTATACCCAGTCTGATGCTGTGCAGATGCCTTGGGGCTCAGACATCTATTCACTGGGTGACCTAATGCCACCTACTGAAAGGAGGGATCTGTAAMCAGCACCCTTCCCTTGCAGGGCCCAGGTGCCCATCCCACCCCCATCTATCTGAGCAGAGACAGGCACCAGTCTTGGTGTGCACATCGTGTGCACAAATGCTAACYTTCAGGGCTCGGATGAAGAGGTCTCTGAAGGTCTTCATGGTGATAAATACGTCTTCTAGAGACAATTTGCTTGGATCTTCACAGAGATAATTTGCAAGTTCTTCTCTCTTCCTTTCAATGGTTTCAAATTCCTCTTCCAGCTTTCTGGAGGCATCAATGCTATCCTGAAATGCATTTAGTATACACAGTAAAACRCCATCCAGAAGATAATGAGTGAAGGGCAATTAAATAAAAAAAGGATGGCAATGTAAGAACTCGGAGCAGGGCTCTAGGGCCCTGCTTTTTAACTGTAGCAGATCTTATGCAGCACGAAGAAACTGAGATGGTGTTTGCAGCTAGTGATTGAGTTGTGCTAGTTTACAGGGGTGGCACTAGGAGGACATGGAAAGCTTAATGTAAAACTTAATCCCCAGAGAAGGGATTTCCTCTGGTGACCCACACRGAGGGTGAACATGTTGCCTCATACAGAGTAAGGAGTTTCACAACAGAGTGCAGAGAGCAGCCCAGGCAGCTCCTTAAGAAATGGCTTACCAAAAAATACCTGGTTCTGGCAGGAGGTGGCAAATTAACATAAATGGATTGTGTGCATTACAGCCTACTTCTAAATCTGAGGGCATATCTGGTGACAAAATTTTTCAGCCTCTCATGAACCTCCTTAGCTACAGAGAGCGTACACTGGCTCTCTGTGTGCATGTGTGTGTGTGTGTTTGAGGTGGAAGATACAAGGGAACTCCGTTCACTGACCTTGATAGGTTTCTCATACTGTTGTTTCACATCGTCGTTTGATGATGAGATCTTTCGCTGAAGCTCCAGCAGCTTCTTTAAATTGGCACTAGACTCCGAGTGTATAATATCAAGATTGATTCTGAAAAAAACACAGAACTCCTTCATTAGTTCACTCTGTAACATYCTCAGCCAACTGAAGACAGAACTTGTCTGAGCTGGTGGCTTGGTTGTTCCTTTCTTTCCCACCACTTCACTAACKGTAGAGCTGTCTGAATCTTAATCTCTGAACTCTTTCTGCAGCCTGAGCTCATGAAAATGATACTTCCTCCAGGGTACTTATGAAAAGAGGGACATGTCTATCTACAACTTCAGGTACTGAGTAGATGGATGCCATAAAAAGTTCACCCATTCAAAGGGTTATTCTCCACCTTCATGCTCCCCTCAGTGCTTGACATTAGCTTAGTTTCTCARAACATGCTGGTTAAACACACTTCAGAAATGCTTCTGGGTAGCTGGGMTTAAGAAGATCCTGCTAATGCAAAAGCAGTGCAGTGTTTGGAAAGACCTGTGAAGGCAGCATTAACTGAATGCACTGCAATTTCACCCCTGAGTGTTGTCAGCTGTAGAAGAACTATTGTATATTATAGTTGTTTCAGCATTCCTCAGCCAAATAAAGATGCTATCTCATTAATGTGCTATACCAGCTGTGTGTGTSCTAATTTCTGATACATTATTGATGTGTATGGGATTTTTTTTTATTTGAAGGAAATAAGATTGTTTTACCCTGCTGCTTTTGAAACATATTCAAGRTCCTTTGGCAGTTCCAGTAGGTCTATGTGGCTGTTTTCTACTTCCTGAAGCAAGAGAAAGAAATGTTATTTACTGTATGCCATTAGCTGAGACAGGAAGCCAGGTGGGAAGAGAAATGGGCAGAAGTGCTGAGGAAGGATGCCTAGCCTACATCCTGCTACTGCTTCCCTCTGTAGTCTGCTTTGCCTTGCAGAACAAAACAGGACTGCACATTCAGAGAGGTAAGACTCTCTTTTATAACTCCCAGGTTATAAAAGCACATATGAGTACTGAAAGATTAGAATTACTCATTGTTCAAAGCAAAGCTGACCTGCCACTATGCTCTATTCTTATCTTACTGGGGATTTCTTATGCTTGACCATGCATAACTGGAATTGAGAGAGCAAAATATGGAGAAAAAGGAAAAAAAAGCCCAGCAATACAGAGAATAAGAAAACCACGGGGGCTTGGTGGGGATCATGAAAAGGTGGAGAATAGTCTGGTGGAAAAAGCAGAGGCAGTGAAAAGGCAGAGTGGTCGAAGCAGCACAGATCAGTCAAGATAGTGTTGGTAGCCACATGTTCCGTGGTTTGCAGCTGATGATGTGCACAGATTGCAGGAATATGAAAAGAGGAAGTTCCAGCAGTTGTGGTGAAAGATGCTAGAGAGAAGCAGGACAAAAGTCTTTACACACCAAGCTCCCTTTCAGCTGAATAGTGCCCACAAGTAGCCTCTGATAGCCTAGAAGAATTGAGTGCTCTCAGTTTGCAACACTGTAGCTTGCCAGGGAGGATATGAATACAAGTRTGATACAACAACCAAAAGCAGAGTAGGAGAAATGGCTCATCTGTGATAAAATCCTCCCCCTTCCCTATTGCCCAGGACTTGGCAGTGGTACCTCCAGAATATGGTGGAGCAGCGTAATGCGCGTTTGGTTTGCTTTGGTTTCTGTTAGTTTGAGTAAAGTGCTGATTTTAAACCCATCAGCATCACCCGTGTGACTTCCCTACAAGACAGAAAGAAAGCAAATATAACTCCAGTGTCCATCCAAATTACAGCCCTAAAGGAGAAGAATAATCCACATATCATTATGACTCGGGGGGAGGACAGGACTAAAGAAATCCTTACGTAGTTCAGAAAGTTTCCCACTTTGAGAATCAGTTGACAAAACAGTGGYAGACGATGACTATTCAGAAGATCTGAAAAACAAAAAGGCCCTTTAACTAAAAGCTTCTGTCAAACCATAATGTTTCCTA
The DNA here is from genome assembly GCF_003343005.1 of Rhea americana. Lineage (NCBI taxonomy): Eukaryota > Metazoa > Chordata > Aves > Rheiformes > Rheidae > Rhea > Rhea americana. The sequence continues at coordinate 343,755 of NW_028186436.1, forward strand.
AACYGGATTAAAATTGGAATTCAGAATTCCACCAAACTAAATCTGGATTTTTCAGGTTTGCAGCCCAATGACTCAGCCAGAAGAGAAACTCACTCTAAATAAACTCAATTTCATTAGCTAGGCTTCATATAAGTTTTGATGACCTTTGTTTGTCTCTTTCTTTAAATTTGTTCTCTCATTCCTAATGGAAAATAATCTGGAGTTGGTCTCTTCTTTCCTTCTAAGTCATTGACTTGCTGCCTTCTGTGGAAGAATCCCAGATTTATATTGGTATTGGTGAGGATAATTGAGCTAAAATTTTAATCCTAGAAAACTCTGAGAGCCTATTCAACTGTGTAGTGAAACCAGTTCTGACAACTCTGTGAACACCTGCCAGCTGATAAAACCAGAAACGCTCGCCTTGTTCTTGTTCTTGCATGGACAAGGTGTTTATCAGTGCATGAAGGATACCATCCCCGTCCTTGCTTTTAAGACAAAAAAGTTGCGGTGGAACAGTTTCACACACATTTAGCTTTGAGGCAGGAACAGCTCTAAGAGGACAAGTGGACTGCTTGGAAGAAACTTTTTGGGGAAGTTTCAATTAATCCCAGCAAGCAATTGTAACACCAGCTGGAGAAACCCATCTTAGAGTTTGGTGGAACCAGCTCTTCAGGACAGGTGGCCCTTGACAGTGCCAAGAAGCGAGTAGGGTGCTCCCTCTGCTGCTGTTGGAGGGCTGGAACCAGTTCCCGGAGAGGCACCTCTGTGCATGCTTCCCTCAGGCAAAGCCTTACTTCCACTAGGTGCATGATCTTGAGAATGAACCATTCAAAACGATTTTATACATCTTTTCCCTGTGCCAGCTGAATTTTCCATTCTGCTCTTTCGTATCTGCCTAGCTTTAATGAACTCTGCTGAATATGACCAGAAGCTTTTGCCATGGGAAGCAAAGACCTATTGTGTAATTACTCCACATATTCAGATGCTTCCATCACTACAGAATTTGAGCATCAGCCATTTATAGCCCAAAATAACAAYCTTTTTCTCTTCTGGTTCCATTTGTAGTCAGAGAAAACTAAAGTGTCGCTGCTTTCTGGGGAGGTTAGGGGTATGCTTTTGTGGCAGCAGAGGAAATCGCTGCATGAAGATCTTCATGTGACAAATAACACTGGATGAATTAGCTATAACAGGGCCAGTTTTGCAGTCTAAATTCAGCTCCTTGAAAGGACTAATGAGCTTCCCATGCTTCACTGTTAAAAGTGTTTCAGAAGAACACAGCTGCTGCAGAAAAACAGGACTGAGGGTGAGAAAAAGTGATTTCCAGCCCTACAAAGGGCTCTGACCACCAGTGGAGATACCTAGAGCCACATCCTGAATTCTGTAGTGAACCAGTGACCAGGCTGCAGCAGGAGGGGAGCTGTGGTGCTGAGTAGCCTCATTGCAAAGCTCTGTATGTAGGAGAGGTTTTCTGGTACATGGCAGTTTACTGTTCTAAATAAGATAAACAAATAAGGTCAGCTCACTTACCTTCACAGGCTCTCCGGATGACTCCAGCTTTTGGCTGAATCATGTCCAGCACAACACTGGTCTCTTCACAGATCAGCATACATTCAATCCGTAGCTGGTAGCTAAAGAAGGAGATTGATTAAAAATTTCAAGGTATTGTGATCTTGGCTGGCGTGGCGGCCTTCTTCCTACATCTCCTGGAAGTGTGGCAACTCTACAACATTGCTATCTACCGTGTCCACATCAAACMTATGCCTTGTGGCTTGGGCAGGGAGGCACAATTTTGCATGGGAACCAGTTACTGCGATGTAGTTTCTGTTGAAGCACAGAGAGTTTCTGTTGAGACTAACCACAGTGTGAGATTGGATTTTCCCTTCTCAGCATTGCCTTAGACCCCCCACATGACTTTCAGTAAGTTACATAGCTTCTTTGGGGAGATCTGGCCCTAGATGTGGGTCAGCTTCTGCTATTTCAGAAGGAGAGAAGATGCTGGAGAAACAGTAGCCTTTCATCCAAGGGTAACAGGGAAGGGATGACCTGAAGGTGGAGAGAGGAATCCACTAGATACATCAATCAGTACCTGTCTGTGAGGTTCCTATAAGGAAAATTAAAACTGCAAACCTAGAAAAAGATTGAGCTAAAGTTTGTGGTTAATTCCCTTACCTGGGAATCTGAAGGAGGAGGAGATAAAACTGATCTGCRTTTGCTAGCTTTAATTTCTCTTCTTTGAAGGCCTTCAGGTTTTCTATCTAGTTAGAAATAAAGAATCAAGACTGCAGGACTGCACTGCATTTACAACTCTGTGAATTAAGCAAACCATATCTCTGTCCTGACCTCATGCTTTTCAGGCAGCAGCTTGAGCAATTGTTTCAGAACCTCGACATCAAACTTGGTCCTGTCCCCATTTTGGATCATGGCAGCCACTTCTTCATTGGAGCTGCAGAGATGAGGAGCAGAGTCAGCAGTCACCCAAAGGCCCTTGTTCCACAATCACATGCTACTGAGATATGTATCCATGCAAGTGCTCCATGCTTTGCCTAACGAGGGCCACAGTAATCCAAGAGGAAGCCTGTCACAGTGATTAACTGTGGACTTGGAAGATCCACACTCAAATCCCTACTATGCCCAATGTTTTGTTTTTGCCCTGGCCAAATGACTCAGGACCAGAGATTAGTCCTGCAATTTAGATGCTTGTCCCTACATACTTGATTGTCTTAAAAAAAAGATCCAATTCTTAAGTTCTGTGTTGGCTCTGTTATCAGTAGAGGTTTGCTYCATAAAGGTCTTTTACAACCTAAATTACCCTATGATTCTGTTTCATAACTTCTCTGTAAAACGAGATGTAAAGCCTTTTCTAGCTTACAGGAATGTTGTATGTAAAAACTCAAATAAACCCTCAGACCCAGTGTTTTAAAAACAGTATATTATAAGCTGGGAAAGGTTCAGACWTTTCAGTAACACAGATTACAAAAGCACAATGGCTGGAATAGATTTTGTGACCTTAAAGACACGAGGCAAAAGCTGTTCAAAGTTTTGGCAACTACCATGAAAACTGGCCATATCTTACCATTTAAACTGCTTCAAAAATATGTTCAAATTGAGACTTTTCTTGGAGTCCAAAAATGTGATCTTCATTAAAGAAAAAGAAGATATTTGATATTAGATGAGCTGTCTGTGGTGATCTTTACTGTATAGAATGAGAACGACCCCCTCACCTCCTTTGGTTCTGCCTTCACTGGTGCAGCCGTTTTCTCCTTGGGGGTTGGTTGTGGAAAGCAAAACAGTTGCTCTATGCTTGTATAATTGGGCTCTATGGCGTCCTCACTGCTGCTACCCACTGAAGCCCACATCGAGTGACTTTCTGAAAAAGACAAGGTATCAAGAGAGTTTACAGGGACAGCCAAAAGCTCCTGACTTTGGGGGCAATATGAGTTGCTAAATCTCAGAAAATGAATGAAATAGTTAAGGACCTTCAAACTCAGTAATAGTGCCAGAATCATTAGGARCAATCTAAACAGTATACTGTGCCCTTCAGAATGTGAAAATACTCACATTTACTGCTTCACCAGCTAGAGGACCAGCTAGGAAGGAAAAAGGCATCTATCCTGGTGGTACTTTGGTATGTACTTGTATGTTTGATACTTTAAGTCAAAATGTGCTGATAAGAAAATGAAGGAAGAGGCAGACAGAGGTTATAAAACCACCATCCCCTTGCTAAAACCGCATTCTCCTCCACAACTGGGTTAGYAAATTGGGTTAGCATGAGAAGGGCCTCAGCCATTTCTTTCCTGGTCCAMCATATAGTGTTATTTTGGTTCCTTGCATGCCAGCAGAGTGATCAGACGCAACCTGGCCATTTTCTAAGTGGAACATTCTTAAATTTTTCATTTTGTAATCTAGGCTCCTTATGGAATGCTGGATATAGAGCTACTCGAATTAATGAACTAATCCCGCCRCACTTTTAAAAAGTCTTTTCTTTGAGCATCTCCTAAGTGTGGCTGTAGAAATCTCTACTGCAATAATCCCAACAATGAACTGCCCTTTTGGTTAAAAATGTATTTAGACCTTACCTATACCACCTTCCATAGGATGGTGGCGTTGTCTAGGTCAGGGCTGACATTCCCTGCCCTTGCTTTTTCTCACATTTCAGGCTCTTTTTTGGATCCATTAGGAGAGGGAAATGTGAYCCACAGATTGAGAAACAAGTCAATATTTCTCGTGGCTCAACTCTTTCAGTGTCCTTCCTGAGTTGTGACTTATGTTGCTTCTCCAAGACCTCTGCTATCTTTCTCACCATAGCAACTTTCCAGAGTGTTGACCCTGATCTGCACTCTTAGTCATGACTTTCATATACCCAGATGCAAGTATATATGAACTGGGGAACAGATAATTTTGAACCCAGATCAGAGCCTGTTGAAAACCCAAATACAGGGTATGTCAAATACAGGATTAGGGGAATCTTCTCATCCATCCCCCTGCTTTTAATTTAAAAGGATTTTAGTTCTAAACAAGCTATTCCAAACTACTGATCTAGCTGGAATGGTCATTAAATATCAGTAGGTTAATGCTATTTTTTTTTGTTAAGCTTCACAGGTCAGATGTATCAGAAATCACAGCAGCTCTGTGTCTACATGGAGTCAAATAGATTTGACACAGCCAGAGAAAGTGGGAAACTGTTTTGCCCTTGGGTCATCCAAAAAGCAGCTGTGACTTTATGCCAGGGCACTCACCTCTCACTACATTGGAGGGCAGCTTCTGCCAGTTCAGCTTCTTCATTCTCAACGTTGGCGTCTTCACTGTCTTGCGAACAGGCCTGCTGGAGCCAAACTGGCAGCTCAATTGGGTGGCCACAACAGCTTGTATTTGATCTCCTGGGATGGCTGCCATGCCAGGCAGGAGTGGCGGGGGTGGTGGGATGCCCCCCATGCCAGGCAGTGGTGGAGGGGGTGGGACACCCCCTATGCCAGGCAGTGGTGGAGGGGGTGGGACGCCCCCCATGCCAGGCAGTGGTGGAGGGGGTGGGACGCCCCCCGTGCCAGGCAGTGGTGGAGGAGGTGGGATGCCCCCCGTGCCAGGCAGTGGTGGAGGGGGTGGGATGCCCCCCGTGCCAGGCAGTGGTGGAGGGGGTGGGATGGCTCCCATGCCAAGCAGTGGTGGAGGGGGTGGGATGCCCCCCATTCCAGGCAGTGGTGGAGGGGGTGGGATGGCTCCCATGCCAGGCAGTGGTGGAGGGGGTGGAGGCATGCCTAGGAGTGGAGGGGCTGGAGGCAGATCCATCATGGGGCACGCAGGGGACATGGCTGCCATGCCTAAGAGCGGTGGAGGGGGTGGTGGTGGGGGAGGTGCTGGGGCAGGAACAGCGGTGGGCACAGGGGTAAATGTCTCTGGCGAAGCTGAGCAGGATGAGAGCTGGGAGGACATAATCTCTTCTGCAGCGGGTGGCCCTGATGGAGGTGATGGTGCCTTGGAGGGGTTAGTTGATTTCACAGGGCTCTGAACTGTGCTCGAACACACTTCCAATTCAGTCTGAACACCTTCATTTGTATTCCTGGACAGCTGGTTTTCACCTCCCTTTTGCTTGTTTGGATGTTTCTTGATAGATAACAACCTCTCGATAACTTCTTCAACTGTGTTCTCCTGAACTAAAAAAAAAGTGAGTGTCAGTGGAGAAGATGGGGCTCAAAGGTTGGTTCATGCTATCCAACCCCTTCATCTCCCCAGGCACCACATTTGGATCTACAGAACTCACTCCCTGGAGTCACTTCACAAAACTGTGCTTTTTCCTTCCATGAAATTTGCTTCCCAGGGTCCCAGCCCAGCTCAAACCCCATAAACACTGTTTTGAGCATGACTGCCAGCAAGGTTAGCCAGCATCAGCAGCAGGATGCCAACAGAAAGTCCCACTGACTCCCACCACCCAAAGTCCATTGGAATGTCAGGGCTTAACCATCGAAGTGAGGCAGTGAATCCTAAACTGACTGCTAAATATGGCCTGCTCTCACTGGCATCTACAGATCCGTGGCTTCACATCAAGACTTGACCTCATGTCGTACGAGAGTTTTGTTTCTGCTTCTGTTCAGCTCTTAGGATGCCCCATAGCTTTTTTCCTGTGCATTTGGGAAGGACTTTTGCAGGTATTGGACAGGGGAGAGAAAAAAAGATGTTAGTGCAAGGCTGGAATTATGTGCCACTCTTATGTCAGTCTTACTGTCATTTGCGAGCAAAATGGCTCTGTTCACTACAGCATCCAGGGACTCCCACAGCAAGAGGCTAGAGTGGTGAGACGGTTCCAGGTGCAGAAGGCTCTGGAGGATGGACAATAGCTGGATGGAGACTGGAGAGCGGCTCACCTGGAAGACAAGGCATTTTTCATTAAGGGCAAGGCTGTGCACCAGACTAGCTCCAAACTAGCTCCAAGTATGTCAGCTTTGCCATTGCATGACCTTGCCCCCACATGACAGCCTACTTACTTTATTGAAGAGAGATGAAAAGACCTCATGATGATCATTCATGTTTATCCCATCACATATCTTTAACAATTCCTCATCATCTTCTACCTTGAATTCCTCAAATGTGTCACATTGGATGAGCAGATCCTCCTCCTCTATGTCTCTGCAATCGTATAGCATTCATTTTCAAAGGAATTTTCATATTTGCTGATGATTCAGATGATTGTTTTTGTTTTTTTATCTCTTTGCCTCTTAGACTCAGCCAGTCAGTGTTGAAAGTACCCAACTCTAACTTATTTATAAAGGATCGAACTCCATCAATGCTTCCTTTCTTGAACTGAATATACCTCTATAGTCAACAGATGGAAATGAACATGACTTTTCATGGCATAATCTAGCTCAGTGTGTGCTTTGTACGCACATCTCATTGGAGCTGTAACAGCAGCATGCCATTTCCACCCTTTTGAAATTTGGCCTTGTTTTTCTTTTGTCAAGACAAAGAAAAAATATGCAAATGCTGTTTCTGTTTGAAGACTTTCCTCTCTGCTATTCAATATTAAATAAAAAAAGAACCCTAAAACCAAGCTTTTCAGTTCTCTTGAGTACTCTCAAGGCAGGAACTCTACCCCTGCYAGCTGGTGGTATTGGAAACATATTTTCTCCCCTCGTTTTTAAAGGAATGGAGAAATTCAAGTTACATGGGTAACCACAACTAACATATAATGTATTTTATAATTTACCGTGGGTGCTTCTAACAGAACATCCTTTYTAAATTAGGAAATTGTGAAGATAGATATGTCTAGCTAGGCATTAGTGAAGTGCCTTAGCTGCATTTTTCCAGGACAAAGATCAGCTGTGAAGCAGTTTTGAATACACCAAGCCATTCAGTGAGAGTTCAGGTTCAGTTTGAAATGCTGCCTCACCAAGGCCATTGCTGTGCCATGTTCTGCCTGTGCCCAGAACCTCTGCCAATGCTATCTGTGACAACAGCTGCTCCAGGAATACCGTGGCTGGTGAGAATGTCTTAATGTTGGCCAAAAGCCTCTGGTTCCCACATAAAGTGTGCAGGCTATCATGGTCCACTCCATCTGGGTACCTTTCACTGTACGCCACTGAAGGCTGCTAAGTGTTACGTTTCCATAGCTACATTACTGTGAATATCATTTATAAAAGAAAATTGAAATGGTGATCCTTACCTTAGCTTGTCTAAAATATCCAACAACTGAAGCCCTGAGAACAAAAAAGTGTCTAAAATAAGTCAAATGAATTGTGCAGTTGTATGCCTCTTTCTCCCACAGAAAGAAATGGAGCAGAGGCTCATCAGCTCAGATAAGCACATTATGTGAGATAAATCCTAGCTATGGTGCTTAGCATCCCAATATTCAAGCAATTGGAAGTGATCCTGAATCACAGGTAAACCTCTGTGGCAAAACTGAGAGGCTGCAGGGTGAAGAAATCTCAGATCCTGTTAGGAGGAGTTACAATGTATGGAAATGTGCCCCCAAAAGATGGTTGGCTACAAAAACATATTGAAGATGCTCAAAGAATGGAGTTCTGCTGAGATGTCAGAAGAGATCAAAGCTATGGGAAAGCAGCAAAGAAAGGTTAAATAGATCTGGTTAAAAAGCTTGTTTCAGAGAAGAAAAGAGTCAAAAGCCAAGAGGTTTTAAAAATTGCACAGTTTTGCTCCCCATCCCTCTTTAATCACTTTATCGATGCATTAAATAAAAACATAAAGGTGCCCTGTTTTTGGAACTAATTTTCTTGAAGAAAGTTAGGTGCAACAAATATTCTTACCTATGAACTCGTTTCTGATTTGTGTTCTCGTTCTTAGCTCTTCTTTCCCCAATATTATGGCATTGATAGCACTCAGCAGTGTCACCATGTATGGTACGTTATCTGTATTTGAGAGCTCATTCATTATGACACTGAATCGATACTGCTGGTTCTTCACACTCTGTTAATAACACAAGTGACATTTCTGTTCAGACAATTCAGAAACTTATTCCTCTAAATGAAGGCTCTCAAATAGAATTAGCATCTTAAAATCTCTGTCAGTTTATCCTGCTGAGCCACAAAATAGAAAGATATGGCTAAAAGTCACATTTCCCAGCCATGGAGGGGTGTCTGGTCAGCAGAGAAAGTCAGTGAAACTCCTCTCAGATCCCTTTTTGCTTTCTGACAGCAGATGAACAAGCTGGATTTTGGGTCAGTGAAAACAGATGAACAACCTGGATTTTGAACACCACCTGGATTTGGGACCAGAAAGCGGCACCTTATATTTGGTTTATGTGGTGGGACTTCTCCTACCAAGAAGGACTTTGTGGTTGGCAGGAGGCTGCCTGTAGACAACTCCCAGGGCAGCACTTTGAATTTCTGCTGACACAGAACTAGCCAGGCCAAAATTCCTACAAACTTCATAATATAAATCCCTGCCTCTCTTACCAAAATGATGCAAAATGAATCGCATTGCTATTCCTTTTCTGTGGGACACGGACCTACCTGCATGAATCAGACCCCAAGTGAGCGTTCACACATACTGTGACGCAGCAGTACCTCCTGCTACAATCCAACACTTGCCTTGTAATGGTCCAGGGCATCCAAAGCCAAAGTGTGGCCATCTGATGAATAAATGCACAGTGCAGCCAAGAGCTCAAATACTTGCTTTTTGACCATGACATTAGTTGTGTCAAGTGCTGGGGAATGGGAAAACAAAAGAGAAAAATAATTTATAATGGCAGACTAATGTTCTGATTCTCAGTGTCTTCTTGTATTGGGTTATGACAAGTGGTAGAAAAAAGATTTAAGAAGTAGTGCCACAGTACATGGAAGAAGGCTGCAAGTCTCCAAGCCCTCTGAATTTCTCTCTCTCTCTCTCTGTCCTTGGACCTTACAAAAGGTAAATGGCAAATGTCTGCTGACAAGTTGAAAGCTGAGAGGCTGTGGACTTCTCATACCTGCCTAAGGCGCAGGCAGGGTTTATCCTTACTCCTCAGGGAGCTAAGAAGACATTTGTGTGGAAGTGAGCCCACCTATATAACAGAGTGGCAAAGGTAATGTCATTTCAAAGCAGTATTATTTTAAAGAGGAAAACAATCCATGTTATTATTCAGTTTCAATCAAAAACTTGCACCTGTTAGCACCTTTGGGTATATAAAAAGTGACAGAATAGTGGGATAACTGTAAGATACATCTGTAAAGTATGTCCAGTGCAGGGTGARATGATAAACAGCAGAAACTTTTCCTGCAAAGTCTCCCCCTGCTTGTGTGGTGGGTGAAAAAAAGAAGTCTTCTTACCTTGGAAGAGTTTTCTGACATAGCCCTCATTGCTGACAATGTATTCGATCCCTCTGTGGGAGTTCATCACTGCTCGCACACAATTAATGCAGGTGAGCTGAAGCAAGGCATCAGAAATCCTGGCCACTCCTCGCCCAGATAGCCTGTCCAGGGCCTCTAAGAGGAGGTCGAGCCCACAGAGCTCCAGGAACTGGACCATCCAGGCATCGTCGCTGTTCTCCAGACGCTTCTTCAACCCGGAGTAGTTCACCACGGAAGGCATTTGTAGGAGGCGGATGCACAGCTCTGGCTCTGCATTTTCCAGGTTGGCCTCTGACTGGTCTGTCTCCTGGGGCCCAAGTTTCTCCTTCAGGGCAGCCCATTTTTTGTGGGCACCTTCCTTTTTGATGGACATTGTGAACAGTTTATCCTGAAAGGATGAAAAAAGACAAAATGAGAATTTATTTTGGACGGACCTTTAACTCTTGGCATTAGCGGTTTTTCTCCCAGTGATCGGGACCTAAACCATAGCCGCAGCAGATCTCTTCTTAGGCCAGCTCTCATGTATGTGGGACACACACTGGTCCTCTGTTGAGAAACTAAATATATTCCCCACTTAACCATGCACATTACATTCAGACCCTGAAAACTCTGTAGACAGACTCTTAGCACATCTAAGCCATCAAATACAGCTTTAAAAGTAGCCAATTTACGCTAGTCAATAGCCTCTGCCTATTTTCATGCAGTGAAAGGACAAGGTTGGAAATGGCATTATCAGCTCTGAACTCCTTATGCCCATTTAACCTCTTTAAAATCTTACCACACCAGTGGGGTTGTGCAGTTTCTAAGTGTTTGTAGTGGGATGAAGTCATTTTGAGCATATCCTGCTCATAAGAGCCTCTGATTACTGCGTTATTTTTGCTTTTTTTTCTTTTGACTGATGTGGAGGTTAATTTTATCTCTTAATCTCTTCCTGTCTGCTCTAACAGCAAATATGTTTGCAAAATGTGGTGCTTGTGTGTGATAATGTGAAAGCCCAGCAGGTTGCAAGTGGACGAACTGCAACGGGGGGCTATTAAAACAGCAGTACATCTGGTCAAAGGCAGGCAACAGCTTTTTCGAGGCCCATCTCCCTGGGGGACATGGTCCGCCTCGGTCATYCTGTTCACAGCAATGAACGTGAGGGACCGATGCCCCACAGAGAAGTATCAAAACCAAGTTAAATTAATCCTGAGTGACAAACTATGCTTGAGGTAGGTTCTTCATTTTTAGCCCTGTAGTAATGAAGATACAGAATGTAAGCGCTTTTCACGTATTTTAAGCAACCATTTCAAATCCCAGATGCTCTGCTGTCCTATACAAGSAGTATAACTCCAACACCTGCCTCCCTGGCCCCCAAGCCACATGCCGGCCAATAGCACCAGACTCTGTGATGGCTCATGCGTCCCCAGCCAGGCGCTAATGTCATCTCCCCTCCTAGCCGCACCACTGTAACCCTCCCAAACGCAGGGCTGAGGAGCCCCCAGGGAGGTCAGGAGAACTTGAGGGCTAGCTASCCTCCAAAGCTGGCTAACATGGGAAGACTCCTCTCCTGCCCTGTCCCCTGGTTGCCACCTCTTGGCCACAGGACTCAGCTCAATCATCCTAATGCTTCCCTGTAGACAGATCTATCACATGTCTCTCCCCTTTTTGCAACCCCTTTTGGCGAAGAGAGGACAACAGAACTGCTTCATAGCACCAGTCATGGTAGAGACAGCAATGAGGTGTTGGTATTCCCTGTCCTATGGCCTGCCTGCCTCTGCTATAGGTAAATCCCAAGGCAGCTAGAAGCAGACAGGTCTGGCCAACTGGTRGCAGAGCCAAACCAAGTCTCCACCTCCTGTGACTTTATTACACTGCACACTAGTTGAGGGTTTCCCTCATAACCCCAACTCCAGACTCAAGGAATTATAGGAGAATCTTGCTTTCCCTTATAAACTCTAGCATCAGTTGTTTCTAGCCCTGCAGAATGTAGGGAAAGGCTTAAAAATCCTGACTGAAAGTCTCTGAAAGGTTTATTTGCCAAAAGGCCAAGAAAAAGGACTAGTCATTTACAACTATTCAAAATAAACTTCTTACTCTAAAGCCTGCCTTGCGATTTTTACTGAGTGTTTCGAGAGGTACTCACTGCTTTCTTGCAACAGAGGTGCATGCCCCATGTACTGGCTGAGGTTTTATGGTTTATTAGACAGTCTCATATCAGTAGTCACTGCTCTGCCAATCTCCACATGAAAAGCTTGTATAATAATTTGCAGTAGATATTTAGAGCATGATATTAGGGGTCTAAACAAGTCTCTTGGAAGGATGCAAAGTGCAGGCAATGGACTATTCTGAACAGTTAGAATAATTAGCCCCCGGGGGAAGGCGATGGGTGAAACTTTTTGCCAAGGGCACTTAAGTCACAGCTCAGGACAATAAAGGTTATGTTGAGTAAGGGTCAGAGAGGGGGTGAAGTTAGAGGGATGYAGTCGCAGAAAATCCTCATACACTTTTACAGAGCTGTGGAGAAAACTTTCTCCAAAGTTTCCCTTTGCTTCAAAGGGGAAAGAAATTCTTGGCCAAGAGCCCAGCTGTGAACTGTTTTGTTGATTGAAAAAAAGAGAGCTGGTCAGGCTCATGATGGAAAAACGTGAAGTTGCGAATACAGCATTTGAAGACATATCGTACAGCTTAAAAATAATTTTAAAAGGACCATATATATATGTGTGTATATATATAAATATATATATATATAAATAGAAAACCCCAACTCCTACCAAAGTACTGGTCAGAGTTTCTAAAATTTGTCACCACTGCCGGAAACCCAGAGCACTTACTCACTCTTGGCAAAAGTTCTGTTGGAGTTGGCCACTCCTCCAGTTGCTCCTCTGTGCCTGAGCCCAGGAATTTGGGTTTGGCATGAAGCAAAGGAGAAATCCTCCCTCTCCAGCACAGTGAGGTGTGCTGCCCCCACCATCACAGCCCCGGAGTTGTGGCGGCAACCCAGCCATCTCGCCCCAGCAGATTTATAGTCAGAGGGCTGGACACACACTCCGAAAAACTTGCCGTCACATCCTGCCCTGTGCCAAGCCCAGCGATGGGCTTTAGTGTCTGCKGGGAGGGAGGCACAAGCTTCGCGGGGAGACGTGGCGAAGTTCTCCCGGGAGGAAGAAGCAGAAGGGAACCACAGATCCCACGTGTGCCACATATCCCATGGCGTTTGCACAAAAGGAGAAAACAAGCCTTCCTCCTGCCCTTACAGATGAGCCGGGTCTCTGCGGAGGCTGCGATGGGGCATCAGCRCGGCACGGGGGCTGCGGCGGAGCCCCGAGGACCAGCTGCACGGTGCCGGTGCGTTCGGCAGAGCTCGGGGCCGCGGGAGATAGCATGGGAGCAGAGCCCACGCGGCTCTGCTCAGCTCTGGGACCATCAGGCTGAGCCAGACCTGGTGCCAGCAGAGGCTCGGGGATGTCTCTTTAGCACCCTGCCTTCTCCGAAGAGCCCGGACCTCTCGGCCTCCTGCTAGYGACGAGAATGGAGAATTGACTGTCCCGGATTTTGTATTCCTGTGCTGGAACGGGCACAGAGCCACGCGCTTGCACAGCGGGCCGAGCCCGGGCGCTTGGCCCCGTCCCAGCCCTGACGCACAGGGTGGGACTTGTCCCTCCCCTCTGCTCCGGCACAAGCGAGCCTCTCCGCTCTCCCCAAAGCGAAAGCRTGCACCAAGCCGAGAATCCGGTTTTACATAAGCCCGGGCTGCCGGTTTTAACCCTGTTGGTGCCCAGAGGAGCCTCTTCCYCCAGCCCCATGAAAGGGGCTGCACAGATGGCCCCGGGGGCGCAGCGGACTCGCGCCCACCCGGCCGGAGAGACCGTGCCCGAGGTCTGGGCCACCCAGCAGAGGGGCTGCACAAGGAGCTGCTTTCTGCAAGCTCTCTTTCAGCCTGACTTATTTTCACACCTGGTAAATCACTCTATTATTTGCACCTGACTAAACCTTCCTTATCCAACTTGATAACATAGTGGCTTGGCTTCCCCCCCCCCCCAGTTATGCAAATACTCGGTTGTATACAGTATCAGTTACAGAAAGTCATAGAGATTGTAATAGCATTATTGCCCTTAAGTTCAGTCAATTTCTAAAAATTAAGCTAAATYGGTGCAACGGGAGACAGGAAGTAACAACACGGCATCCTGTTTGCTAGCGTATTTGTTCTAAATTATCCCTTCCTCGCCACCTGCTCTGTGCAGATGTGAAGAGAAGAGAAACAAACCCAGGCAGGTACATCTCGGGACAGTAGTGGCTTGTGGTTTTGCACCRAGCTGAACAAATTTGATTGATTAAATATTCTCTCCCACAGAGAGTGTACTCTTTCTGTAGGGAAGAAAAAAAAAAGATTGCGAATGTATCTGATGGTAAAAAAGGAATAAAATAAATGAGAACAGTACTAAATAAATGGAAAGAAAAGTAAATATGGAGGACAGCATGATACAATTCTGCAGATGGTGTGATAAATCTGTTTACAAACACAGTTATGAGTGATACATTATGAATGCAGCATTTTTCTATATTTTCTGTGAAGCACAGCRCAGCAAATCCACCCTAATATATCCTTAAAGGGCCAGCAGTTTTCTGTTTTATCTCTGACCACAAGGGCGTATTAGCAGGTAAATGGTCTAATCGGAGTGAGACATATCAGAGATTAAAATGGCGCGCAACTATTTTGCTCTCTCAGAGTGGCAATTTAGCATTATTCTGGCTGAGAAAAAAAGAAGTGCCCTGCATACACCTTGCCTCGGCATCCAGCCAGGCTTGCAGTGCCCATGGCTTGTCCCTGGCTAAGCTGCAGGGCTTTGGGGTACATGCCGCTGCTGTTTCCTACAGCTCCAGGACACATCCTGGTGGCCCGTCTGTATGACCTGCAGTGGGGACACTTGCAGGCCACAACATCCACTGCAATCAAYGCAACCCTTGCCTGATAATGCTTTTTGTCCCTCAAGGATGGCTAAGACTGATGGAGACTGGTACCTAAAGAAGTATCAATGCAAAAATACTGTGGAGCAGTTTAAAGAAGTTCCTTTGGGAAATGTAAGGTCATCAAAAATGCTTGTCCTCTTGCACCCATGCAACATTGTGGTCCATGCTACCAACTTTCTGGAGCATTTGTCCTGCAAAGCTGTGATGCTCCCTGCCTCCATCCAAGGCAGTTCTTTAAACCTTCTTTTTCCTTTCTCTCCAAACACAAGGTGCTTTGCTGCAGTTTTCTGTGCTCCACCAAGTAAAAGCTAGCTCCTACAGAGATGACATCCACGGGAGACAAACCAGGGCATGTCAGTACTTCCTCCAACCTGGGAAGTTGTGCAGACCAGGGCTGTACAGCATAGCATTCAGTCTAAATTACTGCATGCCTCAAGGGTGGCGTGGGTCACAGCAAGGACCTGGAAAGGGCACCTCTTACCAGCTAAGTATAACTGAGTGTAGGGGAAAAGGAGGCGAGTTACAGGGCGCAGGTGTTCTGACCAGTGGGGGCAGGCCCTGAATCTCGAGGGACCATAGCCTCCCCCTTTCTGGGCTGCAGGATGGGGGAGCCCAGGGCACCAGCAGCTCCCTACAGCCCTTCGAGAGGCTTCACAAGCTGAGTGGACCCCAAGCTCACGTGCTGCCTTCCTGGCTCCACGGTTCTCCGTTTCCCCCAAATGAGGCTGTCGCTGCACACTGCTGGCCCCAAAGAACAGCTCTTTTTTTGCTGCTCGGGCCCTCCCTCCCTTCTGTGCCTGTTTATGGTATTCAGGAGGCTCTTCTGCTTGGATGCRTGCTAATGATAGGTTTTGCTTCTGGGTAGCTCCAGTTTTCGCTCTGCCACAGGGAATACGCAGYGCCTTTGTATTTTGCAACATGTCAGACTACTCAGTCACTAAAAAGAAACAACATCCTGGCTTTGAGCAGTCCAAAACACTTCAAGAAGGCTGATGGGTTTGTTCTTCCTATCCTCTTGCTTTCATTTGTCCTACTGTGTTTTCCAGCACAGCATCTGAACGGCACGCATGTATACAGATTAATGAAATCATCCTCCTGCACACTGAAAGAAGGGAGAGGATTTCAGAAACCAATCCGACCCCTTGGCGCGGGACCGCTGCTGCAGGTGGAATTGCTACGCGCAGGCCAAAGCATGGTTTGCCCAACAGACAACAGCCAAGCCAGCCRAGACCCAGGCCCCGCAGCCTAACCCCTGCCCCATCCTTCTTCTGCCACAAACAGTAATCGCTGGCAACAGCTTCCTCTGCTAGTGAAAAGGACCTCAGTTCATAAAAAAGGAAAAGGAGCGTGGCAATACTTACACCATGCCATGGTATAAATGTACGTGCGTTATAGCGGTTTAGCTTATTCTTGTAAAAAGGAAGGAAGAGGAGCGTGTTGTACTGAGTCAGTCCCATCCACCGCTACTCAGCCGCYGTGTGCTGGCACGGCTTCTCTCGCCAGCGCAGGAGTCAGCTACGCTGCCGTCTGCTGTTTTCTACAAGCATTCAAAACGCGCTGGTAACGCTGGGGTTGCAGCAGGATTACCTGACTACCCAGGTGAAACCAATCCCCATGCCTTCTTCCTCCCCAGTAAACATGCAGGGA
This sequence comes from Rhea americana, assembly GCF_003343005.1. Taxonomy (NCBI): domain Eukaryota; kingdom Metazoa; phylum Chordata; class Aves; order Rheiformes; family Rheidae; genus Rhea; species Rhea americana. The sequence continues at coordinate 360,104 of NW_028186436.1, forward strand.
AATAAAGTGGGCTGCTGCAGGAACTGGATACAGACCAAGCTAAAGGGAGACACTTATGGATGTTTATGTCAGGATCTTTGGTGACATCTAAAGCCCTTACTTATATTTAAAAGTCGTACCAGCTTAACTTTAAATGGGTTTGAAAAACACCCTTAGTTACAACAGTCACGCTGGCTGAGGACAGTCAATAACCAATTTACCTTACCCCAGTAAGCTAGGTTTAAATCAAATCGATGCTGCAGTCAGACCTGCACTTCGGAAACGGTGATCGTGGCCCAGGTGAAATGGCAGGAASGGACGTGTGAATCTTCCCTCTCCACTTCAGTCCAAAGTCAGCCAAATTAAAGAGCTTCCCACGGTGGATACAACCCCGTGGCAGTCCCCACAGGTAGCCTCAGGAGATACCACGGAGTTAAGCGTAGTGGGACTCTAGCCCGGACTCCCCTGAAATCCTTTGGGTGCAACGCGGCTCCGGAGCGACCCACCGCCCTGCCCCGCAGCGCGCAGGCACGCGTGCCGGCGGAGGCGGCTCCCAGCTACCCGGCCGTAACTGCTTTATGCCCTTGGGCATTTCGGGGTGCAACTTTTTCRGTGCTGATCTGGTGGTGCCGTGAAGAGCAGAAACGGTCCGTCACCCAGCAACACGGGAAGAGCCCCGGTAACTYCCTAAGATTCCCGTAGTTCCTTCTCAGTGGGAAGCTGCCATGCAAACGCACACTACGAAAGCCAAAAAGCTGCTTTTATTGCACCTCCTCAGGCTGCCAGGAGGACAGAGAAACAGGGCAGAGGAAAGGACGCCTACCTCAGAGCTGAAGCCAAATCGCTCTCGCCTCTCCCGCACGGAAGGATCCGTTCAAAAGAGCGCCGCAAACTTTCACTTCCCAGCCCAGCTCGTTTTCGCCCTCCGGGCCAAGCAAGCTTCAGTCCGTACTAACTCCCTGAACRTGTGTGTGTGCAATTTGCCCGGTGTAAGACAGCTCAACAGGATGCCGGTGTCTAATGCTACGTAAATAAGAGACTTCCGAGAGGTGCCAGCGAGCACCTTTTCCGTAGCCTCCAGGAAAGGCGTCCGCGTGTCCTTCATCACCCGCCTCGGGCACGGAGGTTGGAGGCACGGGGAAGGCTGCAGGCTTAGGCACCGCGTCCAGCGGTGACCTGCTCCGGCCACCGAGCCGGTAACGGGAAAGCAGCCCGGACTCACCGTGACTCAGCTCAGGGAACTGATGTGGCAAAGAAAGGAAAAAAAATAGAGAAAAAGCAAGAAAAGAGGAAGAAGGGGGTAGGACGGAGAAGCGGGGCGGGGAGGGGAGGGCAGGCACCGGCGGCAGCTCCTCGCACCAGCCGTGCTGCTTCTGCTGGCTCCGGCGCTCCGTGGCACCGGGGCTTTCGGCCGAGAGCAGTTTCAAAAGCCAAAAGGGCCAGAACTGCTTAAKAGAAAGACCACAGCTGGAAAACGCAGCCGGTCATCCTCTCGGGAGGCGTTAGCCGAAAGCCAGTTGTTATTAAATGGGGAATATTTCAACACTGCGTTGCACTGACAGTGGCTGGACTCCCGGTGCCGCCTCTTTCTTACTCCACGAGGCCTTTAATCTGACTTGAACAGACCCAAAATTGGAGCCCTCGGCAACAATTTTCCTGCCTTCGTGGGGAAACTCGACACTTGCGCACACGAGCACAGCTCCACCGACTCCAGCCCTGCTACCAACACATTCGTTTGCCCTTCAGTCCAAAACAGCTAGCTTTTAAGAGCAGATTTTCCSCACGCACTTTTAAACCAAGTTTTGTCTTAACCACCGAGCGTTCAGGGGAACGACTCCGCGCGGGTCTCCGGCCTGTTGCTGGAAGCCGTCTGAGTGTCTGCTTATACGATCYGAGATAAACGTTAATTCACGATGGATTTTACGTCAGCAAATGGGTTTCACTCTGTTACGTGCGCTCCTGAAGCGTAATCCGCAAGTCCCAGGAATCAGATTAGCAACTAATTTTCTGAGAAGTAGAATGAGGCTCACAGGAGGCTGGAGGGGGGAGGCTAAGGAAAAGAAATCCTGCAAAGAAAGGACTGTTGATGTGGCAGATTCCAGTGCTCTCAATCACAGGAAGAGATTTAAAGGGCTATCAGCTCCCATCACGTTTCACTTGAACYCTGAATCTGTGAGAGATGCCAGAAACGTTTCTGTTCGTACAAAGGCTGCCTCTTCTGCTACATTAAAATAAAAAAGCCAGAAACAGAAAAATCAAGCTAAAAAGCTGAAATACAGCCCCAGGGCTGCAGCTTCCCCTTGCAGGCCCCCAGGCACGCGAACACAAGTGGCACSGGGCAGAGTCTGGGCTTGGAGCCCACCCTCCCATGGGTGGGCTGCGCTGCTTCCAGGTGTTTCCAGCCCTGCCAGCGCAGCTGGGCCTGCTGGCAGGCTGCGCTCGGCGTCGCGTCACCGCGCGCGGTGCAGTGCCAGGCTGTGCCCCCGCGAGAGAACGCTGCTCTCAAGGCGGGTTCAGTGTGGGGACCCGCTGCACCCGGCTGCGCGAGTGCATCCTGCTCCTCCCCGCGGACCTCTGCCCCCAGCCACGTTCGGGAGATGCGACTCTCTCCAACCACGGTGAGGAGAGGCTGTTCACACACCTGAGGGTCCAAACCACCCTGCCCCTGGCTGTCCTTTGCACTGGGGTGGAAACGCAACTGCACTTCCTCCTACCAAAGATGTTCGCTTTGCACGGCATGACCAGAAAGAGCACGAGACTGTGCACATGTCTCTGACCGCTTGGGGCATAGCCTGGGAAACAAGGGGAGCCTGGGTTTCCTCTCCATGAGTGTGTGCTCTTCCTTCGGAGGGAGGCTCGCAGCCCCACGGAGACAGACTGGATGGTAGTAGGGAAACCCAAAGACTTGTCTCCCAGGTGAGGGCTGAGTGCTGTCCTCGGGAGCAAAGGTTTGCACTGAARCACCTCAGAGTGCAATGAGGATCCTTTCATGGCTCCATCTCTCYACCAATGAGGTTCTACCAGAGACGTTGCTTTCAGGCTGCACCGAGAGGGCTAATAGCTTTCCCTCAGCAAATCAGCATCCATGTTACCCCAATTTTCTAGCACATGATTCTGTGGCTCTCTGAACAATAAGTACATTAAAATTAGATGGGTTAAACCAAGAACTGAGAGTTTAATCCCACTTAAAAAACAAGAAAACCCAAGAATCTCAACATCCAGCATTGCTCTGCCACCTCCAGAACACACTGCAATCACTTGCCTGGGTACACAATGGGTCCATGAAATACAGGAATCCAATTAAATAGAAATAAATACGCCTAATTTGCCTTCAAGAATTAGATTATTCTTAATTATAGCAATCAGTACCCTCTTGCCRCTCTATGCTTACGTGACAAATCAGCTCCTGTGCCCATGGTTTTTCTTGTAAGTCGAGTCTGAAGGCTTTTAGACACGAGATGCCCAGCTCATTTCTGGTTGGCAGAGACAGATGCCAGCCAGTCTGCTGCGATGGTGGTGCTCTCTACAGGTGATCCTGGCTGGAGCTTCTCATCCATGGTCAAATACGGGCACAGCCAGTGTTYGAGAGCGACAAAGTGAGTTTGGCAGTGTGAAGACATCCTAATGTAGGGAGAGAGCGCAACCTCCCTGCCGCCCACGAGGAAGGGAAGGACTTTGTCCTTTGTAGCATTGCGCTGTCCTACGAGGAAGGCAGGAAACTCCAGAATAGCTGCTGGGGAAGCAGATGGGGTGTGACAGGRGTGACTCTTCCCAGGCATGATAGGGCTGAAGAACAAAGTGAAATCAGCAGGTTTGCTCCTTCCTGTGCAAGTGGAGACATTGGAGCAGCCTCAGAAAGTCACGGGACCAAAACAGGGAGCTGCACAGCTGGCTACTCACCAGCTAAATTACTCTACTCCCCTTGCATATAGAGGAGGAGATTTTACCTATCTATGTTTTTGACAACCCTCCAGCCTACTTTTCACAGACCAGCTCTCTGGTTTCTTTTGTACTACGTACATTCACTTTAGAGTCTGCTACAAGGAAAACAAAAAAACCCCAAAAAAACAAACCAAAACAAAAAACAAAAAACAAACAAACAAAAAAAACCAAAAACAAAAACAGAAACAAAGCCAAAACCCTCTGAAGTAGTCTTTATCTGATGGATACTACAGATAAAGAAAATAAAGGACTTTGCTAGTGCCACACATGCACACTTCCTGGAACTGTTTTTTATTTAATGGGATAGATCTGCATTAAACATCTAACACACCAGCTTGACAGCTCTTTCTTTCGCTAGGAAATTGCTGCAACAAAAGCCATCCTGTTTTGGGGGAGGTGCTTCCAGCTGGGGAGAAAGTTCCCTTCACAGTGGGAGGCTGTGCTTTGTTTGCACACAGGATGACAACATTTTCTGCAAAAAAACCCAAATTACATCAGCAGTCCCACCTGGAGCAAAGGGCACAGACCCATTCCTCGGTTTCTAAAACACAGGCGTGCTCACACTGGCTATCAGAGGCTAAGTGAAGAGGCTGACCTTTATTCAGTTCATTTTATTCTGCAAACATATATATTTATCTGAGCGAAGGCTGCAGGGAAACCACTTAGGTAGCACCGAGATTAAGGCTGCCTGGACAACTCGAATGCCRTTCTGGTGCATGTAAGCACAGGGATGCAGCCTCCACTTCACCCTGAGCCGTTTTCCACAGTAACCCTGTTGCATTCAGTGCACAGGTGCAGGAATATTCCTGTATTTGCACTGCTCTCTGCCTGCAACCCTGCCCTATTCACGGCCCACACTGACCACATGGAAGACAAAATTATCCGGTGACCAGGTTTTCCAGGTGCTCTTCTCCACTGACTTGCAGATGAATTAACCAGCTTTCATGACACCTTCCACAAATGAGACGATGATATCAGGCCTGTCTAAAAGTTGCAAAAGTGAAGCCGAGAGAAGAAAAAGAGCGGCCACCACTCTGAGGTGCCTCAGATCCGATTTTTCGCGGGGCTTCACATCCTCCAGTGCACGTCGTGCTCAGATGTGGGCCCTGGTACCCAGGTACTGCTGCAGCGGTGTCCTGGCCCCAGCAAGAAGCCCAGCATCGCGCAGAGGCAGCGGCCGAGGCCACTACAGACCAATCTGGGGCCAGGCTCAACCGCCTGAGGTYGAAAACTGTCTGTTTTCTTCCTGCAAGCTGTTTTCTCTATCCCTGCAGCATACAACTGCATTTCTGCAGCAGGAACATGGCTGTGTAATCAGAAGTAAAAAGACAGACTCCACATTGCAGATGCATTTCCCCAGCACCGGGGTTTTCCTTCTCACTTGCAGCGCTCTCTTCTTGGAGACCTTTAGGTGGGCTCTCTTTGGCTCACGGAAAACGTGCCCAACTGGCATTTGTGGCAGACCAGAAGATATCCATGTCAGCTCCTCACAGCTTCAGTCTCGTATTCCCCATGCCGTTGCCTGCTCCTGTTCCCCTTTGGGGGGTCTCCCATTTTGGGGAAAACCTGTCTGGAGCACAAACCTTTTGAGCCCTGCCCCACGGGGAGATACTCAGACAGGTTGCTCAAAGTTTTTAGCGCTATTCCTTCTGCACGTGCGCAGACCCTCCATGCTCGCACAGGGATGCAGGTCTTCAGCAGGCATTGCTGCTCCCTAAAAACTGGTGTAAAGTAAGARGTCTGCAGAGGAAAGGGCTGCACTTGCCACTAAGCCAAAGAGCTACTCAGATTCGTATCAGCATTTGAGGACACCTCTGCTGAAAACGGTTATGGAGACAGCAGAACACCCRACCGGCACTTATGGAAGCGGCATTTATTCCAGGATCAAGCAGGCTGCAGACGTGACTCCCTCCTACGAGATTTGCTTTTCCATTTCAGCAGCTGATGAATCACTGTGGCCGGTATCTTACCTAGCAAATGGCCCACAGCAAACATGCTGAATGTTTCTGCTCAGACAAGATTGATCATAGCCACAATCGCTAATGACGCAGGCAAAGGCGATGCTGGGCTGTTGGGCTACGCACACACTAAGGGGATCAGACCTTCCTCTCTGCCATTTGCTTTACTGGGAGCTTGTTTGCATATGGACATAATATTAAGAGCAACCAGAGGACATGCTCAGTCGCTAATTCCAAAAGTTATGCATTTGAGCTGTTTAAAACGAATTCTTGCACAGAGCAGATGCCTGGCTTGGTGTTATTGCAAAACTAATCCACACCAAAATTCCTTTCAGATTATTTTCTCTATTGCTGAGTGAAACAGTYTGAAGACAATTTAGAGTTAGTTTTAAATGCAGTAATTCTAGCCCATTGACTAGCTTAACCCCTCACTTTGCTACAATACTCGTAGCAGTTGTTTTGACAGGACATAAAACTGTCACTCCTGGAAATTCTCTTTGCAGTTTTAACCCACAGTCTTTTAATCAGAGTGATGGGGTTTTAAAATGGTCCAACCATCGGAAGGTTTATGATGAGATATTCTCATGCTGGAGGGAAAATGGCTTTGCTAAAAACAGTTTTAACTTACAAACAGGGTGTCTTACTAATAACACTTCGATCTCCCTTAGTACTTCCCATGCAGTAATGTAAATCAACAGGTTGCTGATACTATTCTTTTACCTTTGCAAAGAAATTGGTTGTTCAGTCATACCCCCAGCTGCTATAAATTTGCATGGCTCCAGTGAAGCCCAAAGAGCTGCGCTGCTTTACGTCTGCTGAGCATGTTACTCTCACTGATCTTCAACAGAAAGATCACTGAACTCACCCAACATATAAATATACAATTAACATTAGGGTAACATTTTATAAGTGACTCATGTCTACACTTATGGCTTGCTCCAACACTTGCTTGCGGGAGTTATCAGAACACAGGTCTGGGAATTGCAGGCTTGTAAAACAATTCACCTTTGTGATAGCCCTTCCCCTCTGGCTTTCTCATGGATAAGCAGAGGCCACATTTAGGGCTTGGTTACAGTTGTATATTCAATGCATCTGCAGTAATGGAAATAACAAAAAACAGAATTTGTCCCTAGGCCTCGAAAAGAAGCCTCAGGACTGGATAAATTCAAAATAACTCAGGAATATTGGACAGTTTGTTCTGAAATTTGGAACCACAGTCCATTAGTGCATAAACAAATGAATGGAGCCAAGCGGGCTGGAAAGCAGCCTTCAGAAGAAGAAACGGAGCAATTCAGTCAGGCTTTGTACACAAGCTACTGAGTGCTGCATTGTCATGATATAAAGCAAAAGGAAAAGAGTTATAACAAATATCAGGGAACAAAAATACTTGTCTCCCGGTTCATCTTCACGGCAGGTTCAAGTTTGCAACCTTTGTCATAWAAGTCAAGACAAGTTAAGGAATGCTTCATGAATTGCAGAGTCCGTTGCTGAAGTGCTGGGTAAATATTGCAGCCCACATTATTTTTTTCTCCCTGCAAACTTTTTTGCTCCAGCCAGAAGTATATTTATTTTATGGCATTGCACATGCAGCTGAAAAGTAAGCGGACCAACTCTAAAGGACTTTTTTTAAAGAACTTTTTTTAAAGGACTTCTTCTTATTATTCTTTTTTTTTTTTTTTT
>NW_028186436.1:367712-373736 GCF_003343005.1 Rhea americana
AGATAGAAATGCACAAAGGAGGAAATTGTGGAAGTTTCCTGAGGCGGGAGGGAGGATTACTCATGCCAACAACCCGCTGGGAGGCAGCGGCCTGCAGTTTGCAGCTGTGTTCAGCAAAGGGGGCAAAACCTCGGCGTCGGACCCAGCAACTGGGGCAGGGGCCTCTGGCACACCCCAAGGCTGGGACGAGCTCCGCGCTGGCCAGCAAAGCTGTAAGGTGGCCGCAACAGGCAGGCCACCTCGCCGGGAAGCACTAAATGAGCTTCAGCAAAGTGAGGGTGTGACAGTTCATATCAGCAAAGATATGAGCTGAGAGATAAAATATGAGAAGTTGAGCCTGAGGTTGAACATGTAATGGTCTTATGAGAAATACCTTGCTGGAAATCTCTTGGTGGAAAGAGATCTGACTTGCCATAGCTTGGTTTCCTGTTGGGCTGTGGGGGGGAAAAAAACCACTATTCACAAAAGATGGCCACCTTATACTATAGAAGCTCATATTTCCACCTGGGGCTGGGCTCTGTCACAAATTATGCTAGAGTTTAACTCTTCTTTTTTTGGGGAAGGCTGTGAAATGACTTAACAGAAAAGCATGCCAGGCAGGATGGATGAGAAGCAGCCAGTTTCCAGACAGGGGAAACCAGCACAACATAAGAAGCACAGAGATAGCTGCCTTATTAAAAATAATGCAATTTAACTGTCAGACAAGGGAGCGTAACAAAGTTATTTCCCAGCTCCATCAAGGCAAACAGACCTGCTAACTGAAGTTAAAAAAAAAGAAAGAAAGAAAGAACCCCCCCCCTTCATTCATTGCATTGGGCAGCAGCGAGGGATGCTGCCCTGCCTCCTCGCTGCTCCCGGTGGGAAGAGGCACCTTGTGAGGGGCCAGGAACGGAGCGGACCCTGCTGCTCTGGGAACACGGGCACCATAACCTCCTYGGTCCTAACGCAGGCTGCCGAAGGCTGGAGGAGAGGCTTTTCTCCCCCCGCTTCATGTGACCTATGCAAGGGCAGAACCGTAATATTTTCCATTTTAAATTACAAATAAATTCAGAGTTTTTATGACTGCAGGGAGCCTGCTTTCCCACACTTTCCTGGAGTGATCTCACTTCACTCCAAATTCCTCTGCTGTCCTTGCTGGTTAAAACATGCCTCAGCTCTCCCAGCTTGAAACACGGAGACAAATGAAGTCCCGAGATGGCTGGAAGCACTGAACCTCCGGCCTGTTGTGCCTGCTGCCATCAGCAGTGTCCTGCTCCGACTTCAGCATTTGGCCGCAGCTCAGGAAGAGCAGAGCAACAGCAGGCTCTGCAAGGCGGATTTTGGGAGAAGTAGGTACTTCTGCAGGTTGAACCTGCAGCTATTCTGTGAGCAGCCGCTCAACCTAKTGACTGGAATTTCCCGCACGTTCCTTTCAGGGCTGTCCTGCTGGCACAAAGAACTGGCCGAGGACACTTGAACGAAATACTCTAATGGAGCTGCACAGCAAAGAGCAAATTCTTCTTCTGCCCTGAAGCGTTCCTCCAAATCAATACCATATACATTTTAGCCAAAACAAAATAATAGTCATGATAAAAAAAACAAATGGGAAGTCAATGCAACATAGCACCACCTGGTGACATCTACTACAACCATAGCAAGCTGAACACTGCACAGGCCCTACCAGTTCTAAAATTTGGCAGCTCTTCATCTGCCTTTATTTATTTATTTAACGGACAGTACTGGAATAATGTCCCTTCCAGAGGGGAAGTAGGGTAGTGAAAACATTTTGCAATGGATTGAGTGACTCCAGTCCTGGGACAGGTTTTCATCCACTGTGTCCTGGTTCYCCTTTTGGCTTTGGAGGTCTCCTTTATTAGCTCAGTAGGTTTCCCAGAGTGCCTTGAAGTATACCATGAAATGCTACAGCGGCTTTTGCAAACGCTATTGCTAGCTTAAGATTTTCACTGACCTGTGGCTTCAGCATTTTCCACTTTAAAATGTCAGCTCAGTTATCAAACTGCTAGAAACAGCTGAATCTGGGCACAATACCGATTAGTTACATCAAATAGAAAAATCTTTGTCCTACTAAACATAGACCCYTTCTCTGAGCTTTTTGTAGATATGAAAGGCTATATTGACAAAATTGCAACAAATGTTTACCTGCCACCTTAGACAACCAATTATTTTTAACTGCAGAGCTCTTGTACATCATATGCTATGACTCAGGGGCTCAAGAATTCCACACACCTTCTTCCTATTTGTATCTACATTCARTCTCATAAAGTTGGCTCCTTGTCTACCACTGATGACATCTGGTAGCAATTATAAGGCTTGTCTGCTGCTCACTATAGTTATTTTTTCCTAGGAAAAAAGAACCAGGCAATACATGGCCTTGACCAGAATCCTTAGCTGTATTGAGAGATCACACAAATATAGCAACCTCTTTTTTTTTTTGGAGGGGGGGAGGGGATATTCCCTTGTTGTTCTTCATTTATATTCCTACAGCACACCTCCAAATCTGGAACAACTGGAACTCTGTGACAAAAGCCATGCCTTCACTGATACTAGCACCACTAGCAAGACACCACCATCTATTAAAAGGGCAAAGCCAAGGTTCAAGAACTGATGTAACTTTTTTACTTTTCTTAATTTAATCTCAGCATCTTGGTTGGATACTTACAGCATGGAACCTGAGAGCTTTCTGTATAATTAAATACAYAATTGTTTTTCTGTTCTGTYGCAGTACTTTGCTCTTTCAACACTTTTTCTAGCAACTTGGAGAYGAAGGCAGCCTCAGCAGCACAGCACTTAACAAACATCCRTATGATARACTGTTACACATGCAATGCTGAGAAACACTGAAATACTTTTGAGTTTGGTGGATAATACCAAAAGGATTATAATAGTCTCAATCAGAGTCTATTCAGCCTAGTCATTCCAGCCCCATTGCTCTGAGCGTTATCAGGAGGCCCTTCCTCTCGCACTGATATTGGGGGAGTATCAGACTGCAAGGCTACAGCTAGCATCTGCAAAATATTTAGCTTATTTTCACCTTGTCAGATAAAAAGCAATGTACAATTTTAATAAATGGAACAGAGGATAACTGCTTGTGATGGTTTGTTTGCATGTACCAATTTGCAGTATTTTGTACCAGGCAGAGGTGGATTTGTTTAGTGCCACTGCGCGATCCTATGAATTGACTCTGTTGATTTAGTGGGTGGTACTTACTCTGAGTCATTACTGAAAGACCTTATTGCAAGTGTTAAGAACAAGGATACTAAGCTGGGAGTTAAATCTGAGAGCAGATATTAGCATCAAATTTGTCTGAAGTTCCCCTGACTGTTTAGGGTCTATGAACACTGTTCACTGCGCAATCTGTTCCAGTGTGCTGCCCTCCACTGCTGAATTACTCCCATCTTCTTCTCATAGCTGGTTATGGTAGAATGCTGAGATTAAAAATCCCTTGTCAATAGCATAATCATTGCAAAAAAAAATAATTGAAGAAATTGAAGTAAATGGGGGGGAAATAGGGGCAAAATGTAACATAGTTTGCTTGGATAAGAACAATTTTCTACCCCATCACTCTGGGAAAAATAGCAGGCATGTCTGGCACACAAGAAAGGGGAGAGAGTTCAGCTTTATGCATTCCACTAAAGCATCACAGACGTAGCCACTTGATACGTAGCTCACAAAAAAACGGGGAGTTAAGCTACAGAAGATGAAAATTTACAATGAAATGGATACCAATCTAAAAAGTCCCATGGAATGGGTAAGTCTGAGTTTGGCCACTACCAGAAGTCAGTGAGACCTCATCCTACTTCTCTCTACATCACACTTTCACGGAAAGAAGTGCGCTAGTAGGAAAGAGTTGGGAGAAGATCTCATCAATGCAGAGCATGAGGATATGCTATAAAAATGGGATTAATATGAGGGGTGGAGTAGGATCAGCTGTGATAGCACAAAGTGAACCTCCAACACTCAGGGGCGAACAGCCGGAGCTCTGGGGATACTGTGGGTGCGTCAGCGCTGAGCTTTGCAGAGGAGAGAGGAAAAGTCCAGTTTCCTGCTCTGATCACAGGACGGCAGGAGCCTGCAAGGGAGGTAAGCTGCAACGCCAGCCAGGTGAGGTATTCATTTCTAGATGAGGTGTCAGAGCATGAGTGTCTCTGTCCAAGGCACTGGGCAGACCTCCAACGCTTGCAGCTCTGCTCGTCCGCGAGGAATGCGGAGCGCAGCAAGCACAGAGCAGCACTGCCAGGGGATCAGCTGGAGTCGGCATCTACTCGACAAAAGCAGGCTACAAGTTTTGGCTTGCTTGGCACTGCACAGTGCAGAGAACATAACTACTATTTCTATACRTATAAGAGCGAAAACCACCAGACTGGGAGAACTAACAGTCGTTYGGTAAGTATAAAGTGAGAGAAAGCTGAATATTTGTACAAATTTTATAACTATCAGTTCAGTGAGGCTCTGAAACTTCCTCTTTGCAGAAGACTAGGAACAAATGAATTACAGTAATATCATACAGTGCCTGGATTTGCTGGCTTGCGACGTCTCTTCCTGTCCCACATTCATACGATCTTTTACAACACAATCTTGTGCACTGCTTGTGATTTTGAAGCAAAATTCTTGGACAACAGCCTAGAATGGCATTATTGACTTATAACGAGACCAAAAAAGAATTGCATACGCTCAAAGCTTCCTGCACCTCTCCCTCCTTTCTTCCTCCCCCAAGTTTCGGCAGCTGCCTCCTTTATGTAGAGGAAAAATAAGCTTAAGTAGATCAAAAAGAAATGAGATTACTGGCCAGACAGTTCAAACTGTGAGCAAGTTCAGTAGACCAATTTCAGCTCARCTGTAACTCTGCTGACTCCAACTTTTCTTTTTAACCAACTTAGGCCAGAAGTTTCTGTGCAGAGTACCAGGGACTCAGATGTGTTTCACAGCCAGTAATGCATTTATTCAGAGAACTTCCTCGATCTGAGGAATCTGAGGAAAAAGAGATACAGTTCACAGCGATGATCTGATACTAGGAAGGAGTACCACAAACACCATTTTGTGGTGTTTCTGCCAAGATCAGTGTATCTGAGCACTCCTCCATCTCCCCCAAGCTCTGGAACTTGGCTCATGTTGCCAATGTTGCAAGATGCCACTTCAGCATTGCAGAGCTATTGAGTAAAAGGGAGATGAGGAGCCACAGAAGTATGGAAGAAAATCTGGGGAGGATTTTGCAGACCTTGACTGAAAGCCACCGGACAAGATAATCTTTCAAAATAAAAGTCTGAAATTGGCCCAGCCCCGGGACCAGACACAGCTGCTGCAGGCTATATGCTAGTAGCCATGCTCTCACACCCAGTCACGAAAGGACCATGTCCTGCCTACACATCACGTCATCACCCCTGTACACCACATCTCACCTGTTCTTTGTATCATTGCACCTGCACTCCAGTCCATGTCCCATCTATAGATCATATTGTCGCACCTCCAGTCTGAACAACGTCCCACCTATACAGTATACTGTCACACCTCCAAAATGGATCATATACCACCTACACAGAGTATTGTCATACCTCCAGTCTGGACCATGTTCCACCTATACGATATATTGTCACACCTCTAATCTGAACCACATTCCACCTATACAGCATACGGTCACACCTGCAATCCAGACCATGTACACCCTATACAACATATTGTCACTCCTGCCATCTGGACCACGTCCCACCTATACACAGTGTATTGCCACTCCTGCAAGCCAGACCACATCCCACCTGTACATCGTATTGCTGCACCCGCAGTTCAGACCACGTCCCACCTGTACATCGTACCACTGCACCCACAATCCAGACCGCGTCCCACCGCTACGTGGTATCGCCGCACCGTGATCCAGCCCGCCGCCCAGACATAGCGCGGAAAGCTGTTCAGCGGCGCGCTGGACTCCAGCGGCGGCACTTCCCCGACGGCCCCGGCCGCACCGGGAGGCCGCAGCGGTCCCCGGCCCCCCCGGCCGCCCCCTCCTTACCCCGGCTGCCTTCCTGCGGGGGC